>NC_056751.1:331420341-331607841 GCF_019279795.1 Protopterus annectens | reverse complement strand
TTAGTTAAAGCATGACAGATTATTTACAAACAAGCATAAGCAGTGTAATCAAGAAAGTATAATTAGGAATAGCATTTGAAGAACATATAAACTTTTTACAAGGAATAAATATGTTATTATTCTATTAATCATATTTTCATTACTCTTCTCTCCCTGCCCCCCCCCCACCCTTTACCCACTACATAATCTAAATAGAATGTCATTTTTTAAACAAAGAAAAGAAGAAAAGGAGAAGAAAAAAAAAAAGATAAAGAAAAAATGTAACAAATTACTGACCTTACTTCTCCTTTTCAGAAAGAGAAACAAGTTGAATCACAACTTGCCATTAAATCTCAGATATTTTGACTAGTTATGAAACAAAACATTTCTTTGCACACAGAGAATAACTTTGATTAAATCTTTTCAAAATATTTGTTGCTTCTGGAAATGCAGGAACTATATTTAAAAAGATTAATAATGAAATAAAATGATGAGAGAAAAAAACATAGAACAGATCATTTGTTTTTAGTCTCTTCTTCTTCTCTGAAGTCTTCCACGAAGTTTCAGTTGCCAGTCTCTTTAATGAAGGACTAGCCCATTCCATTTCTTCTATTTTATCCAAAATCTTATTTTTTGATAAACAGTAAGGCAGAGTCTAAGTCATCGAAAATTTTAGTACCATCAGGAAGGAAGATTTTAAGCTTGGCAGGAAACAGAAGGTATGTTTTAAACTGTGCTTTTAAGCTCCCTTATTAGTGGCAGAAAAACTTTTCTTTTAGCTATTACCATGGAAGAATAGTCATTGTCAAAACGCACAGTTGTCTCATTAATCTTAACAGGAGCTTTAGCCCAAGCAGATTTAAGAACCATCTCTTTATCAAAGATGATAGAAATCTAACTATAACTGATCTAGGATAGTTTTGTTAGAGTTAGTATTAGCTATAGATCTATGTGTTCTTTCGATACCAAAAGAGAATGCTTCTGGTAAGTCTAAAGTTTTAGGAGCCATGTTGTTAAAAAGAAGTAATATTGTTACCTTCTATATTTTCTGGCAGTCCAAAAATCCTAATGTTATTGCGCCTAGATCTATTTTCCAGGTCATCCAGCTTTGTTTGTAAATGTGTATTTTTGTTTCAGCAGAAACTCAATGTTGATTTCCTCTTCTTGTATTCTATTTTCCATGTCATTCACAGCTTCTTCTATGCCTGTCATCTGGATCTTCTGTTGTTGCAGGTCTATATGTAACAAGTCTGTTTGTTTTGTAGTTTTTTCTATGAAGGTGTCTATTTTAGTATCCATTTTATCCGTCTTAGCAGTAAGTTGCTGGATTATAATTATCAGAGACTGAAGTTCTTTCTTGATGCTGGAGTCTTGAGAATTTGTCTTACTGGAACTCATTTCAGACTGATAAACTGACAGGAAAATTTCCAAAGTGATTTCCTTCAGGAATATTGTTAAGATTTCCTTTCTTTTTTAGATATAGTTCAAGAACTATATAAAACAAATATATTTAGAAAGAAAATTACTTCAAAAATTAATTTTTTAAGTAATTAATTCCTGTCAGTGTAATGAAATTGGTGGAGCTGAAGAAATCTGCTGCTATCCTGTGTTCATCCTTAGATCCTAGAACTCTTGAGCTCCTCCCTTTACCCACAGTGCCTCTCCAACCTAACTTACCTAAGATCTCGTTTGCTGCCATTAGGTATCAGACATGGAGTCCTAGCTCTTGAGTGATTTTGGTATACTCTTCAGATTTTTCTTTCCAGTGTTATTTGTGAGTTACAAAAAATTTGCTGTTTTACCTTTCTTCTTCCTCCATCCCATAATTTACTATTTTATCACAGCCAACCTGAGTGAGCTTCCAGCCAGCCCATCAGGGCATTGTTATTTCTTCGGATACTTAAGCAAAACACTGCACTGAGAACGTCTCTCGCAAAAAGATGTACAAAAGGAGGCACTTGGATTCCCCAGGAATTTCTCACAGATGACACTGATTTTGACAAGGGGAAGGGATCCCCCGGAATACCACCTGACAAAGTCTCCTTTGGAGACAACGTCCTGGAGCTTTTAAAATGAAGAGGTGGGTAACATTCCAATACCCCCTCCCAAAAGGAATCTGTGTTCCTGGAGGATTTCAGGTCTGGTCCATGTACTTCTTGGGTGAACCCCCCCCCCCCAGCCGATGAGCTTGTTGACTTAGTCTCTCTGCGGGTGTGGAAGGAGCGGGACACTGTTTAGACAATTCCTGAGAGACTGGACAAGATTATTTCCCTCCAAAGACAAGGCATATTGGATCAAGGGAGTTCCTGATGATGCCATAGTTGTTGCTGTACTTACAGGAAAGGAACTAGCAGTGGGGTTCTTCTTTCCATCCCCCTAATAAGGAGATTAGGACACCGGACAGATTTGGAAACCTTGTTTATGCTTCAGCGATCTTTTGCTATTAGGTCATTGAATTACTTGGCACATTTTACAAGACTGCAAAGGGATCTGATCAAGAAGCTTACCAAATTTCTTTCTGGGTCCACATCCTCCGAGGATGAGAACAGAATCTCCTCGCAGCTGGCTACCCTTCTATCTGTCTCAAATGCATCCATGAGGTTGATCTCCCACCCTGAGGAAGATACCTCACAGGCAGCGGGTTCCGGCATAGCCATCAGGAGACATACCTAGATCCAGTCCTGTGATTTTTGATGACCATTTACATCTTCTTTTGTCAGTGTGCCCTCTGACGGATCTTCTCTTTTTAGCTCCAAGGTTAAGGACACACCCTCCAGGTGTGAATAAGAGGGAAAGACCCTGTCTGTCGTGGATGTATGTTTTTCTACACCTCAAAGGCCCTTCTGTGGAAACCAACGAGGTGGCAGAAAGATGTTTAAAAAGTCCCAGGGTTCTTTCCAGGATCCACATGGAGATAGTTCCCCCATGGGCAGAGGGGGAACTCGAATGGAAGACACTGTTCTCATGGCAGAGGTGGACCACAGAACCAGGGATCTAGAGATTCTTTCTCAGATAAGCCCTATCTGCATTCCTGAAAGGAGGCCTGACTGTCCCTGTCTAGAGGCAGTCTGATGTTATTTATCCCTGCACCAGAGAGCCTGGCTAGCCATCACAAAACAATCATTTGTGCAGAGGATTATATCCAGAGGTTGTACCATACCATTTTCCCTAGTCACTCCCACAGTTAAGAAGAAAATCCCCAATGTTTCACTCAGTCAGTGGGAAGAAGCATTTCTAGGGAAAAAAATGTACTAAAAAAGAGTCATCCAAGAGGTCTATCCAGACCAGAGAGTTTCCTGTAACTTTAAAACAAAAAACACCAAAAAAAGGAACAAAATAAAATAAACAGGCTACTGATCCAAACAAAATTTTAGCGCCTTGGCCCAACTTCTGTAATTTTTTCAAAATTCTTCTTAGTGCCAAAAAAGACAGAGGACTTGAGACTAATTTTGGATCTCAGCAAAATAAATCAGTTTCTTCAGTATACAAAGTTTTAGATGGTAATGGTTCAGTCCATTTTACCTCTACTGCAGAAAGATGATTGGATGTGCTCAATAGATCTTCAGGATATGTACTATCAGATCAAAATGAACATGCATTCCAGGAGATACCTGTGTTTCTGGCTAGATACTGCCCTTTTGTCTTACCACAGCCCCCAGGGTGTCAACAAATGCATGGCAGTGGTAACAGCGCACTTGAGATTGCTGGGATTCTAGGTGCTTCCATATCTAGATGATTGGTTCCTTACAGCCCCAACAAAGCCTCAACTAGTATGGGCACGGCACTACTTGCTCCAATTGTGTTCTCATTTGAGTCATCTGGGAATAACAGTCAGTCAGTTACAACAAATCTCAACAAACCCCAGCACAGAGTCTGGAGTTCATAGGGACACATTTGAAAACAGTCAGGTAGCTTTCCTTCCTCTACTCAGATAAAGACTCTACAGTCTCAAGAAAGGAAAGTCATCCAGACTTAATCTCTTCTGGCTCATCTGATCCTACAGGGTTCGGGTTCCATTGCAGCATCTATCACCATTGTTCCACTGGCAAGGTTCTATATGAAGATCCTTCAGTAGACGCCGACAAATCAATGGTCCATTCTTCAACATCCACTATTCTTGCTAATCAGGATGACTCAAGCATGCAAAAAATGTCTTTTTTGGTGGATTCACTCAAACCAGTTACTTGAAAGTCATCCCTTTGTTCTTTCCTTTCCCAAGGCCACAGTGACCACGGACGCTTCCCAGCTCAGGTGGAGGGGGCACTACTTGGGAAAGACAGTCCAGGGCACACGGTCCCCCAAAGAGGCCAAGACTATGTAAGTGTCCTGGAGATGAGGGCTGTCTTCCTAGCATTGCAGGCTTTTCAAAGCACACTCCCTTTCGAGATAGTTGAGATTCAGGTGGCCAGTATGTTAGTGTGGTAAATCAACAAACAAGGGGACCAAATCTTACCCTCTTTGTTGAGAAGCTTTGACAGTTTGGCAATGGGCAGTCTCTTCCATTCACTTTCTAATAGCAACACACATCCTGAGGAAATTCAACGTGATTGCAGACAAGTTATGTAGGTACATTCTAATGCCTCACAAGTGGTCTTTCAATGTAAATGTGTTGGAGAAATTTTCTGTTAGTGAGGCCGACCATGCTGTGATCTATATGCCTCTCCGCTCAACAAAAAGTGCAGCAGTTTATTTGCACTGATCTCTCCATTGAGGGAGTCACCAAGAGATGCTCTAGCCCACAGTTGGCATTCTGGACTCCTGTATGCTTTTCCACCCTTACCATTAATTCTCAAATTTCTTCAGAAAGCAGTTTGGTTGAAGAGCACAGTTATCCTCATTGCCCCCTTTGGCCTCATCAAGTTTGGTTCCCGTTCTTGTGGCCTCATCTTCTAAATCCACCATGGATTCTGGATCCAACTCCAGACCTCCTGTCTCACTTGACAGGCATGAACTCTTCTGGACATAACCAGCCTCAAACTAACCACATGGTTTCTCCAGTTTCAGTAATTGCTCAACATCCCAGGCTCTCTTACCCAGTCTCTTATATTTTGCTGTCTTTTCATAAAGATTCTCCTAGAAAGACTTACAAGAGTAAATGGAAAAGGTTTGTCTTCTGGGCCCTCAGCAAAGATCTGGACCCTTTTTTAGCACCTTTACCAGCGATCTTCAGATTTTTAACTTCAATCTTTAAGGAAGGCGCTAGTTTTTCAACTATTGGAGTTCAGTTGACTGCCATTTCTGATTTCCAAGTGGGTGAAAATAACTCTACACTAGCCTCTTCTAAATTATGCAAGGCTTTTCTCAAAGAAGCTTTTTTTCCTTAGACCTCAAGTAAAAGATCCTACTCCTTCTTGGGATTTAAATGTAATGCTTTAGGCTTTAACTCCGTCTCTATTTGAACCTTCAATCCAAAGCTGACCTATACAGGGACGCTGGGACCAGACCTTAGGCTGGATAAATGAATGGCTGGTTAATCAGAAAAGGCATACGAGATAGCATTTATAGTTTATAAATCAGCTGGAATAACAGGATTTGTTTTAGTATGCATTTTTCTAATGAATATGAAGTCTAAAACTCAAATGTCTGTCATTATTTAGCCTAGAGAAGGTGGAAGCATTGTTCTTCTCTGTTGAATTTTGCTAGGGCTATGGCAGAAATTTGGTGGCTGGTTAAGGAGGAGGCCAGATAAGACGGAGTCTACTGTATTTTTTTATCTTGGAAAACCATTTTTCTAGTAGCTACTAAGTTGGCCAGAAGAGTATCTGAACTCCAAGCTCTGTCTTCAAAGCCTTCTTATCTGATTTTTTACAAGGACAGAGCGTCTTTGCGAACAAATCTGTCCTGTTTACCTAAGGTGGCTACTGAGTCAAATATTAACCAGGTCATTAGTCTCCCAGTTTTCTTTACAAATTTTTCAAATAGAGTACATGTTACATCTGTTGGATGTGTATAGACAACTTTGTTTCTACCTGCATATAACCAAGGACCTTAGGAAATATGACTAGTTATTTGTTTCTTTTTCTCCTACCAGACTAGAAAATCCAGTATCTAAAATTACATTGGCCAAATGGTTGACCGATTGTGTAACCTTTTTCTGTGGTAAGTTTGGTTTATCTTTACCAAAACCTTCTAGGGCCCATTCCATGAGATCTGTAGTCTTTTCTTCAGCTTTTTAGTCCAGGGCATCTTTAGATGATATTTGTGCAGCTGCAACTTGGGCTAATCCTCGCGCTTTCATAGGCTGGTACTAGGCTGTCGGCTCTAGGGCCTATACAAGCTTAGCCATAACTATTCCCTGGCTACTTCTTCCCTCATTGCTCATTACAAGCAGCTTTTGGCTCAACAGTGCTCTGGAGTATCCTTCCTTAGGGGCTTTCCAGAGTAGTACTAGCTAGGGACTGCATCCATTCAGTTGAGGAACGAATGAAAATGACAACATGAGATTTAAAAGTTATATACTCACCATAATGTTCCATCTGTGTTATCCATTTTCATTCTTTCTCAACTTCCCGCCCAACTGCCCCCTTCTTTTGTGCTTCTGGAGAGATCGATCGCTGTTCCTTATCTGAGTTCCAGCTTCCTTTTTCCTATTCTTCCTCTGTTTTTGTTATGTTATCGGCTGTCCAGTTATGTTTGCCACATCCGGCTATTTCAGGGACTGCAGAACAATCTGCTTTTAAAGTACACATTATGTTTGCTTCATTGTTTTTCTTTTTACAACAGTTCTAGGGATAATAGTTGGATCAGACAAGTCCAGGTGGTAAAAGTGTCATGTTTTAAAATAAAGCAGCGCAAAATTCAACACACCCATGTCTTTTCATATAATGAATAAAAGTCTAATTACTTCCTGCCATAAAACAATTGAACCGGCCAAATGGATAAAGCAGATAAAACAGTCATACAGTAGCAAACTGGTTTCAGTGCTGCTGCAGCACTTTTATCAGTGCAAATTAAACATCTGATTAGATGAGATTTCCTTTCTTTAAACAACTTCATATAGCCTATCATAAGATTGAAACAACAAAGAAATAACATTCAGTATTAACAAGTGTTAAGATATTTAGTGAATAGTAAAAGTAATAGTAAATTAAAAATATCAGTTTGAACCTGGAGTAAATAATACATTCATCTGTGAATAAAGCAAAGTAGTGAAGAAATCCTGCCAGTCCATTTTGTTGTATATTTTCATCATTATCTTATATGTCCCCATGAATGTAAAACTTGTCCCTGAATGATGTAACTTATTTTGTGTAGTGGATTAGTATTCTTGAAATGGTGCATTTCACTCATGTGTTCTGATATTTTGGTTTTCCACATCCTAACTCTTTTTCACATGAAAGCTGCCCAAGAGCTGCTTGCCAGATATATTACCCACTCACTCGTAGACAAGATTAAAGACCTGTATCAAAAACTGTTAAGTATTTGCTGATTAAAATCCTTTTATTTTTGATGACATACTAGCAAAATAAGCAGTTATATACAGCAAAATCCCCACCGGTGGCACTTTACTGCATATCAATTAAGTTTTCTGAATACTGTCATTGAAAACATTCCTCTTGTAGTATCTGAGCTATTGTCCTGAAGATTTTCCTTTTCTGAAAATAAACTTGCATTTCTCTGGGAACATACTTCCTGGTCTTTATTATCTTGTGTCAGTGTTTCTGGGTGATCAGTGTTAACCTTCCAGAGTTACTAAAACAGCAATACCATGCAAACATTTTGATGGGGGTATTTTGAAGGAAGGTAGGTTCATAGATATGTTATAAGTTTATGATCACTGAGGCCTTTTTAATCCTAGTCACGCATCCCAAATCTCTGACAAGTCCTAGTTCCCTTGCTAAGTGTAAGGAGGGGCTTGGGAGATGAAACATTTACAAGCAGGGGCCTGGGAAATAAACCATTTACAGGCTGCATTTGACCATTAGAGACATAGGTGCCAAACCAGGGATGAAATTCCTGTCTCCCATCCAGTGTTCAGGTTGTACTTGAATTGTGTTAGGGAGGAACTCTGCTTCACATGGATGGGGAGCCTGTTCCAGAGAAGGGGTAGTCTCAAGGATACATACCTGTCTGTCCTGGAAGTCCTATTTATTTCACATGCAGGGTTTAACTCTTTAGAATGGGTAATTCTATTGCAGTTTGTTTTGGTAAATATGCAGTAGGTCCATAAGAGTGGGGGTCTGATGATACCTTGTTTGCCAGGCATAGATCTCCCCTCAACAGTTTGTCGGAAACAAAATACAGGGATAGGGCTTTGAAGCAGTCTGCATAGGACATGTTATTTATGCCCTGTAATCTTTTAGTGAGGAAATCTGTGGAAATTCCAATTGTTGTGTATGCCTGGTTAGGTACACAGCAAATGGTGCATTGTACTCAAGTCTGAATGCTGAATATAGTGGAGCACTGACCTCCTTGTACCTTGATGTCACAGCTTTGTTTATAAGTTACACAACATAGAGTTATTTTCTCAGTGCCATAGGCATATGATGGTCAAAGGCTAGATTACTGTCTAAGTGTGTACCCAAGTCCCTGTCTACTGGGTAACTCTTAAGGGTTGTGTTGTCAGTGTGATATTTACTAGGGGTGTCTGACTTCCCAAAGGATACTGCTATACCTTTCTTGATGTTTAGTTTTAGTCCATGGCTCTGACACCAGTTATTTGTCTGGTTAGCCCTTTTTGGATAACATTGGTGTCTGTGGGGAATTCTCTGATTTCTGCTAATTTGCAATTGTCTACAGATTTGGTCAGCCAGAGGCCCTTGACGATGGCTTTGACTTCAGAGAAGTAGACACCAAAAAGGTGCAGTCCCAAGACTAATTACTGAGGGACTCTTCTGGTGACTGGCCTGTCTGTAGAGGTGGACTCCCCAACTCTAAGATCCTGGGTCCCTGTCTGTGAGCCAGTCAGCTATCCAGTGGGTGACATAATTGTTTAAATCTAACTTTTTGAGTTTGTCAACAATGTCCAAGTGAAATGTTGTGTCAAGTACCTTGCCAGGTCAAGGTAGGCAGTGTGAATACTTTTGTCCTTGTCCATTGCTTTGGTGCCCTTCTCAAAGAAGTCCACTAGGATGAGTTGGCATAATCTGCCCTTGACAAAACCAAACTGGGTTGGGTTCACTGTCTGGAGGTTTCCTAGGTCATTATTGATAATTTATATGATCATTCTTTCCATGTCATTGCATATGAGAGTAGTGAGGCTTATGGGTCTGTAGTTTTAGGGTCTGTAAATAGCCCACCATTGTGCAAAAGAATGATTGTTGCTGCTGGCCATTCGTGAGCCAGTAATTCTGTTTAGAGGCTATGGTTAAATAGTAATCCCAGAGGGCCTGATAGGTCATGTTTCATGCTGTTTAGAAGGCAGCCTGAGATATCTTCATGGCCAATTGATGCAGTGTTCTTGGCCTTAGAGAATTGAGGACCTGTTCCCTAGCAATAGTAGGAGGAGTTGTATTTGATGGAATTTCCAGAATGGAGGATGGCAGGATGGATGGGGGGTAAAGTTAGAGCTGAATTTATCTGCCAGTTGGTTTGCTTTATCTTCTAGCTCAGAATAGGTGGTGCCATTAACAATGACCTGTTCACACAACTGTGTATTGTCTTTGAGGTTGCAGACAGAGCTAAAGAATGTGTTGTGCTGCTCTTGGCCTGGAAGCAAAATTTACCTCAAGTTTGGCTTTTGTAGACTTTATTAATCCTCTGAGCTGTTTTACTTTGAGAGTGCTTTTATCCTGCTGGGTGCTACACCTCCTAATTTTGCTGTTATTTTCTTCCTTCTGTTATACAGCCTGTATATGTTGAGATTCCACCAGAGTGGCTTTTTTTTAGTTAATTTTATACTTATTCCTGGTGGGTACAGCTGCTTCTATTTAGCTATTAATATGCTTGTATAGGGTTTCTATGTAGAGGTCTGCATAGGCAACAGCCTTCTCAGGGTTTGGGGGGACTTGCAGAGTTACTAGGTTAATCACTCAATAGTAGGAAGTTAGTCTTAGAGTAGTTTCTGAACATTCCAGTGTTAGCTGGGGTTTTGGGTTTCTTTTTTACTTCATAGGAGACCATATTGTGGTCTGACCTCACCAGACAGGACATTACACTAGGGGATGTGCCATGTTCTCGCATATTACTGAGGAACAGATCCAGTATGTTTGTTCCCCTGATCAGTATATATTAAATCTGATCAAGGGAGTGTGTGTTACGAAATCCAGTAATCTGTGTACCTGCACATTTGGTGTTTTATATGATTCCCAGTTAATAGTGGGGGTGATTAAAGTTGCCCATGAATAAGGTATTGGGTTGGATAGAGAGTATTTCTAGTAAACTTAAGTGCAATTTATGGGTTTCCTGGGTCATAAAGGGGGACATGTAGCTTGCAAGGAAGTGGTATGGGATTTTGCCTATGGTGATTTGAATGTGGAGAAGCTGAAGTGCATCTTCCTGTTTGACCAGCCTTGAAGTATATTTGATGTAAACCAAGACTCCTCCACCTTTAGTCTCTGCCTATGTAGTAGCTAGTCTAATTATTTAGAGGGCTCTCCACAGCTATAAGCCATGTCTCAGTGACTGCACAGACATCGGCATTCTCTAGTGTGAGGACAGCTCGTAGGGAGTGAAACTTCTTGTTTAGACTGCTAGCATTAACTACACCTTTAGATGTTATTGGTTTTGATTTGCTATGTCAGAAGTATTTTCAGTTTGTCATAGCCTAAAAAAGGCATTATGGGGGAGGAGAGCATTTTAGCGATCATTCTAAAGCTTAAAATTGTTGTGGGTATTATTTTGAAAAAGTGCATTTGAGGCTGCTGAGGGCATTTGTTGTGTGTTTCATATAGAGGGCCTTTGGGGGTTAAGAAGGTTACATTTAAGTGCCTCAGTATATGTGGGTCTGTGTGTCTGCTTTGTATGATGGCTGTAGCATATGAACTATGACAACCCATTCAACATTAGGAGTGCTGTTATGTGAGAGCTTTGCATCCAGTAACATTTTGTAAATGCATCTTTCACATACTGTATTAGTTTGTTTGAGAATTAGCTGGCTGCCAGTAAACATGAGGCAATTTCTACATTACCTCATAATGCCCATATCCACCAAGCTGGTAACGGAGATGGTGGGAAAATTTGTATCCATGACAAAAGGCACTTTTATTGATTAGACAATTGCTGTGAGAATATAGAGTAAAGTCAGGAGTATCTGGTTTACAACTCTGGGGGCAGTGCTTGTTACTGTGCAAACTAGTTGCCTGTAAGCAGCTAGGTATTGGTAAAATTTCAAGAGAGTTTTTACAGGAAAAATGTCAACTGAAAGTTCTCATGTCTATACTGAGCACTGTCAAACATCTAAGGAGAAACTACTGTAGTAGATAGACCCTGACTATTTATGGATGAAGTATTTAGAGAGATATTCATAATGCACAAGCCAGTGCATTTCTTTGTGCCGGTCCCAAGCCCGGATAAATGGGGGGGGGGGGTTGCATCAGGAAGGGCATCCGGCATAAAACCTCTGCCAAATTACTGAAGTGGAGAACATTTCATATTTACATACCGGATCGGTTGAGGGCCCGGGTTAACAACGACCGCCACCAGTACTGTTAGCCAACAGGGTGCTGGTGGAAATTGGGCTACTGTTGGCCGAAGAAGAAGAGGAGGGGGAAGGCATGCCCGAAGGCAGGAAGAGAGGAGGAAGGTTAGGAGTGTAGTACTGAGGGTAGGAACTTTGAATGCTGGCAGTATTACTGGTATAGGGAGAGAGCTAGCTGATATGATGGAGAGAAGGAAGGTTGATATATTGTGCGTGCAAGAGACCAGATGGAAGAGACGTAAGGCCAAGTGTATAGGAGGCGGGTTCAGATTGTTCTATCATGGTGTGGATGGCAGAAGAAATGGGGTAGGGGTTATCCTAACGGAACAGTATGCCAAGAGTGTTTTGGAGGTGAAGAGAGTGTCTGCTAGAGTGATGTTTATGAAGCTTGAAATTGATGGTGTAATGATGAATGTTGTTAGTACATATGCTCCACAAGTTGGGTGTGCGATGGATGAGAAAGAAAAATTTTGGAACGAGTTGGATGAAGTGGTGGTGAGTGTACCCAAGGGTGAGAGACTAGTGATTGGAGCGGACTTCAGTGGGCATGTTGGTGAAGTGAACAGAGGGGATGAGGAAGTAATGGGTAGGTATGGTATTAAGGAGAGGAATGCAGAAGGTCAGATGATTGTGGATTTTGCGAAAAGGATGGACATGGCTGTGGTGAATACATATTTTAAGAAGAGGGAGGAGCATAGGGTGACTTACAAGAGTGGAGGAAGATGCACACAGGTGGATTATATCCTATGTAGGAGGGCCAGTCTGAAGGAGATTGGAGACTGTAAAGTGGTGACTGGGGAAAGTGTAGTTAAGCAGCATAGAATGGTGGTCTGTAGGATGATGATGGTGATCAAGAAGCATAGAATGGTGGTCTGTAGGATGATAATGGTGATCAAGAAGCGGAGGAGGAGTGTGAAAGCAGTGCCAAGGATTAAATGGCAGAAGTTAAAAAAGGGTGATTGTGAGGTGGAGTTCAGGGAAGAGTTAAGACAGTCACTGGGAGGCAATGAAGAGTTACCGAATAGCTGGGTAACTACAGCAGAGCTAGTAAGGGAGACTGCTAGAAAGGTGCTTGGTGTGACATCTGGACATAAGAAGGAGGACAAGGAGACATGGTGGTGGAATGAGGAAGTACAGGAGAGTATACAGAGGAAGAGGCTGGCAAAGAAGAAGTGGGATTGTCAAAGAGATGAAGAAAGTAGACATGAGTATAAGGAGACGAGGCTCATGGCAAAGAGAGAGGTGGCGAAGGCTAAGGATAAGGCATATGGAGAGTTGTATGAGAGATTGGACACTAAAGAGAGAGAAAAGTACCTGTACAGATTGGCTAGACAGAGGGACAGAGCTGGGAAAGATGTGCAGCAGGTAAAGGTGATAAAGGACAGTCAGGGAAATTTACTCACAAGTGAGAAGAGTGTGTTGAGTAGATGGAAAGAGTACTTTGAAGAGCTGATGAATGAAGAGAATGAGAGAGAGAGAAGGTTGGATGATGTAGGGATAGTGAATCAGGAAGTGAAGCAGATTAGCAAGGAGGAAGTAAGGACAGCTATGAAGAGGATGAAGAATGGAAAGGCTGTTGGCCCAGATGACATACCAGTGGAAGCATGGAGGTGTTTAGGAGAAATGGCAGTGGACTTTTTAACCAGATTGTTTAATGAAATTTTGGAAAGTCAGAGGATGCCTGAGGAGTGGAGAAAAAGTGTTTTGGTACCTATCTTTAAGAATAAGGGTGATGGGCAGAGCTGCAGTAACTACAAAGGGATAAAATTGATCAGTCACAGCTTGAAGTTATGGGAAAGAGTAGTGGAAGCTAGGTTAAGAAGGGAGGTGATGATTAGTGATCAGCAGTATGGTTTCATGCCAGGAAAGAGCTCTACAGATGCAATATTTGCTCTGAGAGTGTTGGAGAAATACAGAGAATGTCAGAAGGAGTTGCATTGTGTCTTTGTGGACTTAGAGAAAGCATATGACAGGGTGCCTAGAGAGGAGTTGTGGTATTGTATGAGGAAGTTGGGAGTGGCAGAGAAGTATGTAAGAGTGGTACAGGATATGTACAAGGGTAGTGTGACATTGGTGAGGACTGCGGTGGGAGTGACAGATACGTTTAAGGTGGAGGTGGGATTACATCAAGGATCAGCTCTGAGCCCTTTCTTGTTTGTAGTGGTGATGTACAGGTTGACAGATGAGATTAGACAGGAGGCCCCGTGGACTATGATGTTTGCAGACGACATTGTGATATGTAGTGAGAGTAGGTACCAGGTTGAGGAGACCCTGGAGAGGTGGAGATATGCTTTAGAGAGGAGAGGAGTGAAGGTCAGCTGGGCTAAAACAGAGTATATGTGTGTAAATGCGAGGGAGGGTAGAGGAATGGTGAGGATGCAGGGAGTAGAGTTGGTAAAGGTGGATGAGTTTAAGTACTTGGGATCAACAGTTCAGAGTAATGGTGAGTGTGGAAGAGAGGTGAAGAGAGTACAGGCAGGGTGGAATGTGTGGAGAAGAGTGTCAGGAGTGATTTGTGACAGACGGGTACCAGTAAGAGTGAAAGGGAAGGTCTACAAGAGGGTAGTGAGACCAGCTATGTTATATGGTTGGAGACGGTAGCATTGATGAAAAGGCAGGAGTCAGAGCTGGATGTGGCAGAGTTAAAGATGTTAAGATTTGCACTGGGTGTGACTAGGATGTACAGGATTAGGAATCAGTATATTAGAGGGTCAGCTCAAGTTGGACAGTTTGGAGACAAAGCAAGAGAGGCGAGATTGCATTGGTTTGGACATGTGCTGAGGAGGGATGCTGGGTATATTGGGAAAAGGATGCTAAGGATGGAGCTGCCAGGTAAGAGGAAATGAGGAAGGCCTAAGATCAGGTTTATGGATGTGGTGAGAGAGGACATGCAGGCGGTTGGTGTGAAAGAGCATGATGCAGAGGACAAGAAGAAATGGAAACAGATGATCCGCTGTGGCGACCCCTAACGGGAACAGCCAAAAGAAGATGATGATGATTCATAAGTTAGGTCAGTAGCTAATCAAGCAGTACTTGCTGAAAGAATTGTCTCTTGTCAAGAATGATAAATAGTGAGAATTTGCCTAATTGTCTAGTACCTGGCTACTGCTTGTGCTGGTCTCGCCACAGCTTCACATTGCTGGGATACAGTGTCCCTCTACTTTATCTCTCACCAAAAGAAAAGCAGTAGCCCTAATCCCAAGATGAGAATCAGACCCATGGCTCTTTGGTGTTCATCAGTCTTGTCCAGATGCTGCAGGGGTGTGTAGGCTTGCTGTAGCCTTTTCTTGGGATATACCTTGAATAACAACCAGACCAATTAGGAAGATCCCGTAGATACACCTGCTGCCAAGTCATTGACAGGCATCTATGCCCTTTGTTCCTTCTGTCACTAGGAACAAAACAGTGGCACAAATTCCAAACTGGCACCTATGAAACACTGGTGATCATCAGTCTCTAGGAAGTAATGTCTTTATACTCCTTCCCTCAGGAGAAGCCCTGTTTTAGTCATAGTAATATCAAAAGTGATGTGTTAAATAAGTTATAGTTAACAGCAAACTTGACCCCTCCCCCCTTTTATTTTCTTACAAGTATGGAGCAAATTCTTTCCAATCCTCAATGCCTGATTTTTGTACTAGCCAGCCGTTATCCAGGTAATATTACCATACATCCATGGCATACAAATGAAGATTGTGGGTAGATTTATAAGTAAGTGTTTCTTCCAAAAACCATATAAACAAATTTGCATGCATGGGGTCAAAACATGTCTCTAAAGCAGTGCCTTGCAGCTATAGACATAGGGTAGTTAGGGCTATTTGACTCCAGTGGTGGCCACTGTTCTCTCCGTGCTGCATGTGTGCACTACCACACACATCTGGTGTATGGCTGTACACATGCCTGTAAAACAGAAAGAATGTATTTAAGAGCTTTGTAGTCGTGTCTTTAGATTTGTGTTTTGCATGTAGTTATAGAAACTTAACCACATAGCTCCTCATTTTTGATAACTACATGTTCTGAGAGGCTAACTATAAGTATGTTAAGTATAGAATGGTAAATATCAGCTGTTTCCAAACATAAACTCAAATTTCTAGTCCAGTACAATGTAGAATGCTGTGTATAATGGGCTGTTACATGTAGGGCACACATATACCATTTGATTTCCATCTCAACATCTACCATTTATTGCAAAAAACTAAGTGGAGTCATTAAGTCTAGTTCTGTTCAAACTTGGTAGAGGAGATGGACCACATTCTTAAAAAAAATAAAATATGAAAGAGATGTGAATAGCTAGCAACCCAGTTGTAATTCCTTGAACAGTTTGAAATGTTTAATTATGTTTTTTAGGGATACTAAATAAAGTTTGTGTAAGGATGAGAGCTCTGCCGTAGAACGACTGATCATTAACAACTAATGTAGATATAATGGAAGGGGGGACACAGAGTGTCAGAAAGAAGTGTTCTTACAACTGAATGATGCACAGTTTTATTGCAAGGGGAAATTGGTTTTCCTGAGACAAGTTTGTGAAGACAGAATTATTGATCAGAGACTGCTTAAGGAATTACAGGTAGTTTATCTTTGTTCATAGTATTTTTATCTCAAAGTTCGTAGGCAAGATGGAATCACCCAGGGACACCTATAAATGCTGGTAGAGGATTAGAGGATCCTTATTGGAATCTCTTGTCTTTTTTTTTTTTTTTTTTTTTGTTACAATGTTGCCTGTCTCTTCTAAGTTTGATTTGAGCAAAATACAAGATGGAGACATTAAGCTTTTTGAGGCTGAAGATACTGAAAACTGCCAGAGTCACAATGCTGCATTTAATTTGGTGATTGCAGCTCTGCGGCTTTGAAATTTTTCAGTACTTGCTTCTAAAACATAAAATGCAGCAATTTCTTCATAATTATTTTTAATGCAGTGGGTGTTGTGGATTCCACACTGGAAGCTTGAGTT
Organism: Protopterus annectens; assembly: GCF_019279795.1. Classification (NCBI taxonomy): domain Eukaryota; kingdom Metazoa; phylum Chordata; order Ceratodontiformes; family Protopteridae; genus Protopterus; species Protopterus annectens. Next base: position 331,591,336 of record NC_056751.1, on the reverse strand, counting down.
TCATGTCAACCTTATTTTTTTTCCAGTCTGTATTATTGAAGTAGCATCATAAAATACTGCCAAACTCTGAGCTAAAGTTTTTGCCTTCTAACTTTCTGTTTGCAGTGCTCACACACACAAGTAATGTAGTCTAGCCATTTTTTTTTCAGAATCTTCAAGAATATGTAGTATTATTTTCCTCGTCCAAGCCAAAATGCATTTTTCTGCTATAGGGAAAAAAACTACTTTTGCTTTGTGCAGTTACTGTTGAAACCCCAAGTGAACTTTTTTTTTGCCCATATTTGAAAACACTAGTTTATAAAACAATTTCTGAATTCTTGAAGCAAATGTGATGAAACCTTAAGCTTTTTTTAATATGTATGCTTTATGTCCTCCCCACTCCAACAGTCAAAGTCCATCTTCCCTCACTTTTTAGTGAATTATTTTCTGCTGACTTGCAGCTACTTTACCAGCAGAAATAGGAATCAAGACTAGATTGCCCATCATCCTTAAGTGCTTTGGATTTAGTTCTATTTTGGCCTACCATTAACCCTACTAATAACACCAAGAGTGCAGTGACATCAGTACAATGTATTCAGGCTTGGTATGGCACACACCTCTCAATCCAAACAAGTCTGTCTGTGCTTCTTCATACAGTATCTTACCAGGACTAGAGCCCCAATTCTCCATGCCATGGCCAGAGATCCCACCTTCACTTTCTCAGCCAGCTTCTCTTCTCCATTGACCAAGTTTAGTATTTGAACCAGTGCCTCTTGGGTCATAGTCAAGGCTTCATCCCCCTGTGCCACAGAGTTTGCACTGAAAATGTATAAAGCTGAATTTAATTAAGTGAACACTGTTGCATTGTAAGCAGCTTTAAATATTTTTTCCCCCAAAGTGTACATTTTGAAACACTTTGCTTGTACGTAAAGAGATGTTGCTGTTTTTCTGTGAAATCATTTCTGGGACACATTGAATACTTCCGTTTTGTTTGTGGATACATAAAAGCACTAAATTGAACATATGCAATGATGGCATAGAAAGTTCACTCTCTGAACTTTGCCATTTCTTAACTGCTGTTCATGTTGAAAGACATATGTGTCCTTCCCATCTCTGATGCATTTCTGCAGGCTTCAGGTGCATCATGTTCCTCCCTCCCTGCTGGAATTGACATTTCTTATACTCCCTTTCATATGATTCAGTTTCCTTTACGACTCTGCATTTCCTGTCCTGAGCTTCTTACCCCATTGTGTATCTTCTGTGCTCCATTCTGAATATCATTAAAAGGGCTTCTGTAGAAGTCTTATGTGGGTCTGTGTTACCTCAATACAGTTATACCAGCTAAATAATGGAAACGGACACTAAATTACTTGTATAAAAACTAAACGCACTGAGTGCAATGCAGATATTGATTTTGTATAAAATGCCAATTTCTAACCTTAAAATAAAAATGTTAACCAGTTGTTACTTGTATTGCCAGAAAACCCCAGCTTATTACCACAGAGCAAACTCCTAATTGCTGCGCTCTCTTTTAGTCGTAATCTTCTTTTGGTGCCACTTGTTCATCTTTTAATGACATTCTCAGTCATATTATGCTTGATATTTCATCTCTGTGTACCTCCTTTCTTACTCCATCATTAACGTCTTCTTACACTGTAATAATGCCAACAGTGAAAACTCTTCCACATGTCAGTTTGCTTCAGAAGAGTGAAAGTTACAAGTCATATGTGTAAATATATAACATATGTGTAGAACATTCTCTTAGAACTTGCAGTAGGACAGCAGGGCAAGGAAAAATGTTGCTTGCCCACTTGGTTCTTATAGTATTTTATAGTGATTATTTGAGCTAATAGGCTGTAGTCAGCCCTGACAAGGGCTAATCCAACCTCAAATTTAACCTTGAACAAAGTCCTTAAAAGGACTTATGCGTGGGATCCGTGGCGCTTTGACAGACCTTGAATGAAGCTAACAAACAATTGATGCCCTTTTGGGTATCTTAGGGGTGAAATCCCTTTTTTTGCTTCATCAGTATAGACATCAGGTGGATGGTGTTCCTCAAAGACATTTGAAATAGGTGCTTAAAAGGGCTGTTTCAGCCCTTAGAAGGATATTGTGTCCATTGGTATAGCCCTGATATGGGCTTTTTGTTTGGTCCTTCTTCATTGGTCCCTCGTTGTTGAGGGGAGCTGAGTCCTCTAAGTGAGAGTAGCCCTGATAAGGGCTCTTGTGTAGTGTGCCCTGGGAGGTGATGCTCTAGGATGTCCCTTATCAGGGCTATTCTAAGGATCTGACTAGCCTGAACTCCTGCTCAAGAGCCCTTTTCAGGGCTGTCCCAAGGACTCCTTTTACAGCATTTTAAGCCCCCAGGGCTCATTTGTTAGCCCTTGCATAGGCTGGTTTATACAAGGCCACGTAAGCTGTGGACTGTACTCACCACCCAACATCCTTTATCAGGGCTAATTTGAAGGGATCAAAACATTAGGTCCCAGCCGATGTTCTTCATGTTTCACTGTTGCAGTCCTTACATTTGGGTAATCTGCTGGCAGGTTGCCCTCATTCGGCCTGATTAACAAAGTCTTGGGTCCTGCATCGGTTGCTGTCCCTTCTTCGATGACGTCAGGTCATCAGGGGTATAAAATATGCAGCCGACGCCATTACATCCATCTGTCTTGCCGCGTGGTGCCTGAAGCAGAAGCAGTTCACAAGTGCCAGTCGGCCGACTCCTGAAATTTTTGTTTTCAAGTTTCAGAACCGAAGTCTTCAACTGAAAGCTAAGTACCCCATTGGGGAAACTTTTTCTTGCTTTCCACTGGGAAAGTCAGGATTTCTCTGAATCTAAAAAGAGACTTGGGGATTTTCTCCTTCTTCCTCACCATAGGCCTTTGGCTATACGTCCTGTTCTAGACATTGTTGATGATGTTTTCTCAGAATCCAGTATGACTCCTGATTCTCTGCCTCTGGCTCCTAGTAAGCCAGACAGATACTACAGGGTTCCTGATTCCCACAAATTCTTTTTCAAAAACCCTGCTGCTGACCCTGAAACAATTTCTCAGGGTTCCAAGGGCGTTAAGACCTCTACTGCTAAAAATCCTACTCCTTCTGACAGAGATTCCAGGGCGCTGGATAGATGGAGTAAGAAGGTTTACACATCTGCAACCTTGGCAATCAGGGCTTTAAACTGTCAGTTTCATATGCTTAAATATCAGCAGCATGTCATGGGTTTACTTAAGCAGAAAATGATGTTGATCTCTGACTGTGTGGAAAATAAAGAGTTGCAGGATTTATTGAATTCAGCTGAACAAGTTGGAAAACATAATTTGCAATGTGGTTTTGATTCTTTGGAGGCCTCTTGCAGGGCTACTGTAACTGGATCAGTGATAAGAAGGCATGCTTGACTCAGAGAAAAATCTGCCTGACCATGTTAAAGCAAAATTGTTGGATGCTCCTTTACAATAGGACAATCTCTTTGGTAATAAGGCTGAAGAAGTTTTAAAAAAGATGGTAAATAAGTCCAAATCTATGCAGACTGTGTAAGATTTTTTTACAAGTGCAGCCACCCAAATTTAGTAGGCACTGGCCTACTAAGAACTGGTCCTTTCCAGTTCCCTTGAGAGCTGCTCAAGTCAAATCCAGACATTCCAAAGGCTCCAGGTTTCAGTCACAAGGAACTTTTAGAACAAAACAATGGGATGTCTCCACCTCCAAACCTGGAAGCAACAAGGCACCTCCCTATGGTAAACAGTCTCAATGACTTTCCTCTACAAATACCAAGCACTTACCTTTTGGTCCCCCCTTTGGGGGGGAAACTGGCACTTCATGCACGAAACTGGCAACTGATTACCCAGGACAAATGGGTTTTAAATATAGTATTCCAGAGATACAGATTTAATTTCCGCACATTGCCAATCCCAAACGGATGGCCAGATCTGCCTCCATATCAGTGGGCAGAGGCCCAGAAACAAGTTCTGCCCCTCACGAATATGGGGGCTATTCAGTCAGTACCAGAAGAGGAAAAGGGACAAGGTTTCCATTCAAGACTTTTCCGGGTACCCAGAAAAGACAAATCATGGCGTCCAATTCTGGACTTATCCATTCTAAATACATTTCTAGACATTCCAAAATTCAAGATGCTGACTCTTCAACAGTTACTACCTATGCTAGACAGAGATGCCTGGCTGGTAACTCTAGATTTAAAAGAGGCTTACCTGCATATCCCAATCAGGGAATCTTGCAGAAGATACCTCCGCTTCAAAGCAGGCTACTTGCATTACCAGTTCTCTGCACTGCCCTTTGGTTTATCTACTGCACCCAGGGTCTTCACAAAGTGCTTGGCACCAGTAATTGCATTTTGCAGACAAAGAATTATTCAGATTTATCCATACCTGGATGATTGTTTAATTCAGGCAGAAAACAAGGACACTCTTCTAAAGCATCTGGCATTTGTAAAAGGGTTATAACTTGTCTAGGGTACACCATAAATGAAAAGAAATCACAACTGGTACCCTCTCAAAAAATTGCATTCCTGGGTGCAAGCTTGAATACAACTGCCCAGATGGCTTACCTTATGCCAGAAAAGTAAATTCAATTGATGACTTACTTCAAACAGGTAGACACAAAAACCCAGCTATCTGCAAGACAAATTTTGCAGGCCTTGGGGTTCATGGCCTCCTGCATTCTTCTAATTCCATATGCAAGACTGCATATGAGGAAACTTCAATGGTACCTAAAAAGCTTATGGAGTCAACATTGTCACAGCCTGGAAACAATGATTCCTTTCATACCTTTCCTGCAACTAGCAAAACAAGGGACTGTCATTCTCTCCACCCCCTGCCGCCCAAACCCTAACTACAGACGCATCAGACTATGCTTGGGGGGCGCATCTGGCAGGGAAATGCATTCCGGGCAAATGGAGCCCAAATCAAATGCACCTACATATCAATCAGAAAGAGATGCTAGCTGTACAGAATGCTCTGACAGCCTTCAAGGACTACCTTCATCCAAGACAGCTACTGATAAAGACGGACAACACCACAGTCATGTGGTACATAAACAAGCAGGGTGGCACAGATTCCTACCCCTTTTGCAGACTAGCCATGGCATTGTGGAACACTGCCTTGACTTATATACGTCTACAAGCTCAATTCCTGCCAGGAAAGCTAAATACTCTGGCAGACAAACTAAGCAGAAATCTTATGGACCCACACAAATGGAAACTGGAACCACAGATTTTCAGCATGTTGACACACAAATGGGGGAGCCCAGACATAGATATTTTTGCCTCATCCCAGAATTATCAGTGGGACAAATTCTGCACAAGAATTCATCACAAAAAAGCTTGGAAAGTGGATGTTCTAGCCTTCAGTTGGAAAAACCCATCAGTCTGTGCTTTTCCCCGTCTGCCTCTGCTCTCCAAAGTCCTACTAAAAGTCAGACAGGACAAACCAAAAATTATTCTGATTGCTCCAGACTGGCCTCGCCAACACTGGTACCCACTGCTGCACAACGTGTCACACCTTCCTCTGTGGCACCTGCCTCAGACACCTTACCTACTGTCTCAGCAGAACTACCAAATTCTGCACACTCAGCTCCAAACTTTGAATCTTGCAGCGTGGCTAATCAGCTAATTTCACCCTTGACATCTCTCAGCAAACCTGTGACGGATGTTATTTTGGAGGCTAGAAGGCCTAGTACTAGAAAATCTTATGCTGACAAATGGAAAAGATTCTGTGCCTGGAACCCAGCACAAGGAATAAGCACAGCTATACCTAATATTCCTCAGATTCTGCAATACCTAACTGAGATGCTTCACAAGGGCTTATCTTTTTCTTCCATAAAAATCCATGCCTCTGCCATTTCAGCGCATTACAACACAGAACCTCTCCTCTTCTCTCATCCTCTGCTAAAGCAGTATCTCAGAGGGGCCAAAAATTTAAGACCTCCCAGGAGAGCACCAGCTCCTGCATGGGTCCTCAGTTTTGTTTTGGAAAAACTCACTCTGCCTCCTTTTGAGCCAGCTGCTACTGTGGACCTAAAATTTCTCTCTTGGAAAACAGCCTTTCTTTTAGCAGTCACTTCAGCTAGAAGGATTTCAGAACTACAGGCTGTTATGGCAGTGGAGCATTTCATTATTTTTTACCCAGACAGGGTGGCTGTCGGGGCCAATCCATCCTTCATGCCTAAGGTGGTATCCAGTGTGGCTCTAAATCAGACCATTCATCTGCCAACTTTCTTTCCCAATCCACAGAACAAGGGTGAGCGGATTTTGCATTCATTGGATGTACACAGACAACTAAGACTTAAATAGGACAAAATCTCTAATAAAGTCTGAACAACTATTGGTGGCATTTGCTGCAAGGGCAGAGGGAAAGGCTATTTCAAAGCAGACTATTTCCAAATGGATAAACCATTGTATTTGTTTCTGCTATATGCACCATGGTAAACCTGTCCCCAAGGGGATTAGATCTCATTCCACCAAAGACGCATCTACTTCTGCAGCCTTTCTCATAGGGGTTCCTACCAGAGATATTCTAGAAGCTGCTACCTGGAGCTCAGTTCATATGTTCACCAAACATTTACCTCTCTTCTATAAATCCAGAGCTGGCTTTGCCACTGCTATCCTGCAGGGCCTTATAGCTGCTCCTAATGCTGTAGAAATCCATCCTCCCAACCATAGCTTTGGGATTCTACCCAAATGTAATGACTGCAACAGTGAAACATAAAGAACATAGTACAGTTGTGTACACTAGCCATAAATGTAGATGTTAGAGTGTATTCACTGTTGCAGTCCTGGTTACCCTCTCTCCACCCCCCTGTTTTTCTCTAACTATACCTCTCCTTTCTTTTACTGTGATTAAAAGCCTTTTTGGTGTATTTGCTTTTGTTTGGAGGTATAGGTTTTGTGTTTTAAATTATATATATATGTATATATATATATATATATATATATATATATATATATATTTTTTTTTTTTTTGCTCTCCATTTGGGGGGCACCTGACATCTGGGGCAAGAAAAACTGATGTAATGGCGTTGACTGCATGTTTTATACCCCTGACGTCATGGAAGAAGGGACAGCAACTGATGCAGGACCCAAGACTTTGTTAATCAGGCCGACTGAGGGCAACCTGCCAGCAGATTACCCAAATGTAATGACTGCAACAGTGAATACACTCGAACATCTACATTTATGGTAAGTGTACACAACTGTACTTTCTGAGTCTCGTACCACAGCCCTTATCAGGGCTCATTTATCCACAGGGCCGAAGGGCCGTGGAGACAGGATTCTTGTAAAATTGTTTGTTATCTTCATTCAAGGTCTGTCAAAGCTCTACGGATCCCACGCATATGCCTTTTTATGGACTATGTTCAAGGTCAATTTGAGGTAGGATTGGCCCTTGTCAGGGCTGACTACAGCTGTCTTAGCTCAAATAATTGCTATAAAATACTGTAAGAACCAAGTGGACAAGAAACCTTTTTTCTTGCCCCTTTGTCTTGCAATAAGTTCTAAGAGAGTATTCTACACACGTTTATACCTACCCACACAGGATAGGCAACTCTCTTATAAGGATCATATACCTGATTTTGTGTTTAAATATGTAACATAGGAAAAATGTTCAAAAAGGAGTCCGAGTGAATCCATCTTTATTTAAGATGGAGTCAGCTGCATGTGACTGAATCAAGCTTTGTTTGTTGTGTGTGACATGGTACTGTTTTTGTTAATATTGTGCTTAGCTATGCATGGATGAAACTTACTGTTGATCATGGTCAATGACACAAGTATGTTAGACTATATTCTGTCAACATAAGCTGCATAAATACAGTTCTGCTTACACAGTGTGGTTTGAATTATAAATCTAGAGTGCTTGTCCTTGTTGCTGAAGGTACAGGTTACATTGTTTGGTCTCCTAAGATTATGTATTAAAGAACTTACTGCTTTGCTGAATTCTGAGACTTGTCTTTTTATCACAACTACTGGTGCAGGGTATTCAGATTTCTGAGCCATAGGAAACTGTGAATGTTAAAATTTTTGATTCCTTCTGTTTTCCTTTCTATGTGACAGGTTTTTTTTTTCCATGTCCTTGCATAGTTGCAATGGGTGCAAGTGTGGAAACCGTGAGTAAGCTGTGGGTATTTAGATAAATGGGCTGAGCTCACAGAAAATGGTGGTGCACTTCAATTTCCTGAAGATTGAACTTAAGATGTCCCAGATAATTGTGAAGCAAAATGAAAGAAAAAAAAAACAAAGCCTGCCTCCTAGTTGGCAGGATGAAAGTTTAAAAAGGATAGAGTCTATTATAAGAAGTATAAAATTTGAATGCTAGTAAGTTAATAAATTGTTTATTATCCTGTTAGCATCTCTTAATTTGCAGTGAGTTCCTAAAATAGCATCAGGACAGCCATGGAGATTGCATCCCTGAAAGAGATAGAAAAATTACAACTATCATAGCAGTATTCTCACTGTGACAATGACTGGCATACACTGCTTTCAGCTGTACTGCCTACTTCCATGTGACAAATCATTTGAATGGCATACGAGCTGATTTAACTACCCCTCGTGACCCACAATCTGAAGATGGAGATGAGGAAGGATTCTTCCATTAACCCAAGTGAATACATGTTCACGGAAGCTTAAACAAAGCAGAGACACTGATCAAATGGTAATGTGAATAGAAAGAAAGATGAAAGATTAAAAAGCAGCAGAGCAAACTTAAGATTTCTACAGGGGTAGAAAAGGCATTCAAGACTAGTAGAGTGCTAAAACATAAGCAACTTAAAATGAATGCCAACTTCCCTTTAAAAATCTCAAAGACTCGGTCACACAGTTTCCTGTAGTAATACAAGTAGAAGACTATGACTGGGTACCATCCTTGAAACAAAGCAAAGGATGATTCTTCTACAACTTCAGATTTGTCATCCAAAAATATGATCATAGGACCCCAAGACAAATGGCCAACCCTGCAGCAACCTGAGATAACTACACTGAGCCCACTGTTAGTGTAGTATGCTTTTGGTCTACAGTGACTGTAATTGATTCTATCCTGTCAGTCAGAAATCATTCTGAAAAATATGTTAAAGTCCAGATAGGTCATGACCAGATGCAAATCTATGCTACTGAAGGTTTAAGAGCTGTATTAAAAGCATCCATCCCATCCAGTGTTTTCAAGAAAGTATGGGAAGCCTCCAGCATGGAAGTGGGTGAAACTGAAGTATCAAAACATCCAAATACAAACTTAGAATAAAAAAAAAACAGCAGGAATTTATAAATGACATTACAGCAGTTTGTACTCCAGTTACCAGCAGTTGGTCATGGGTAAAAGCTGATGTATAGATGGCAGACAAATCTGTTGGGATCTTTGCCAAGCATAACAGATGCATTCACATCCTTTTCCAAAGCCATCTGAGAGTCTTTCTTTTGGCTTTTCCCGGTTAGGGGTCGCCACAGCGGAAACTCCGGTCCGCTAATGATTGGTAGTTGATTTTTACATGCCGTGTTACCAGCCCTGATGCACAACCTTCAACGAAGGTACGCCCATTCACGCATGTCTCCACGCAGAAGACTCTCTAGCTGAGAATCGAACCGGACAGCGTCTTACTATGAGGCAACAACGCTACCGCAGCACCACCACTGCGGATAAGCCAACTGAGAGTATAGGCAGCCAATATATCTGCAACCTTTGTCGAAGGATTACTGCCTTACATACAAGAGCAAATAAAAAAAGGTTTACCTTAACTGGCTGAGTTTTGATCTACCTTAGCTAACCATACTCAATATGTTGTTAAACATGTAGTTTAAGAAAAAAAGAAAAATAAAAACAAATGGATATCCAACTCCAACAGTTTGAGACTAATGGTAGGGGAGGAGTGTTGGAGGAAAATGGGTCAGAGGAAAAGAGGTAGATTTAGATTTCCTCAGCAGACTCTTGTGCAAATACCTACAAAGGTCACCATATAAACATCCATCAGAGACAGTTTTGTCAGAATTCTACAGAGGATCCAGTACAACCTAATCCAGATGGAAGAATCTGCTTTAATTGTGGTCAGGGAGATCACTGGCATGATAATTGCCATTTCTTTGAAAGAGCAAACTCACCATCTGACAGCAGTCATTTTGTTACCAACCCTCCCCCTTGACAAGTGACACAGCAACAACAGCCACCAATTTTGACTACTGCTTGGCAGTCTCCATCTTGGCAGCCAGAAAATTATTAGTCATGAACAGGAATCGCAGCTATCCCTTTTAGGGCCTATAGACCATCAGGGTCTGAATGGTACAGATCAAGGCTCAAGATAAAAGTACTCCTTTCCTTATAGATACTGAAGCCACCCTCTCCATGATCACTTCACTTTGGGGCCAATCTTAAACTATCCACAAGCTATTTCCGTACCTATTCAGATAGATCCTTTATGAGAGGTTCATAGGTACTTACTAGGGTATTGATCTGTGAGAATCATAAGAAACCTAGCCCTGGATTCCCTTGGCAGTTGTTAGCCCTTATGTTTTGAAGTATGAATCTGCAAAGACAAGGCTGCACAAATATATATGTTGGTTGCTTACATGTTTCGCCTGTCCTTGAGAGCCATTGAGCTAAACCAGGCTTGAATTTGTGGTTACCCATCCATTCATCAAAGTCACATTTGAATGGAGTAAGAGAATTACTCTACTTTATGTGAAGGAGAAGCTGGTTGCATACAAGTGGTATTCTCTGTAATACATACTTGTCCCTCCAGCGTGTTCTGTTAATCTTGCAAAGGAGATTGAGGTCCTTTGAGCAGGTATTTATGATACTATTGGAATTTTGAATGTGTAATAGGTCATATGCAACATGATCTGTTCTGGCTGTATATGAGAGACGGAGGTCGCATCTCTGTAGCCTGTATGATACGAAGCAGAGAGACAAAGCTTTGAAATGATCTGCCTAGTTTTTATGATTTAGACCTTTGAAATTTTTTTAAGATATATAGCATTGTGGTCATTCCAGCTGTGACAAGTTTTTGAACAGGTACATATCAAAAAGGGCATTTACTCTGTGGTCAGCCTAGAGTACCAAGTACAGAGGAACAGTCACATTCTTGGATCTGGGTGCCATACCCTTCAATACAAGTTGTGCAGTGGAAAAAAAGACTTCCTTAAATTAGTGGATATATGATAATCCAAGGCAGTTCATTGTCAACATAGGTTCCCAGATCTCTAACTCTGTTTCTAGGGGGTTTTATTAGTGTGGTAGTTACAAAGGGAGTCATTTTTGCAGAAGGATATGATTATGCATTTTTTAGCATTTAATTTCAGTCAATGGTTTTGACACCAGCTATTTGTTTGGGACAGGCTCTCTTGTAACATTATGGTGTCTTAAGGGGAGTTTCTGATGGGACCAAGTTTGCAGTCATCTGCAGATTTGTTCAGCTACAGTCCCTTAACATTAGCTTTGACCACCAAGACATAAATGCCAAAGAGAAGTGGCCCAAGGACTGAAACCTAGGGTGCTCCACTAGTGACAGTTTTTTTTGGTGGAGGTAGAGCCACTCACTCTGACTTCCAGTGTTCTATTTTGAGCTAGTTTGTTATCTAGCCCTTTACATAGAGATTAACGTTTAATTGGAGAATTTATCTGTGGTGGTGATGAATGCCTTTGCAAGGTCCAGATAGGCAATGCGCACTGATTTGTTCTTGTCCATTGCCTCGATGACTTTTTTGAAGAAGTCAATCAGGTTAAGTAGTCAGGACACTCCCTTGGTGAATCTGAACTTGGTTGTGTCGAGAGTCCGTAGATCACCTATATCCTTCTTTTAGTTGCACGATGATCTTTTCCATAGCCTTGCAAATGATGGGGATGGGGGAGGTATAGCTTCATAGCTGACTACATGATAAAGAGTTTTGTTTACAGTGAACTACATGTGGGAGTTCCAAGTCATTATCCTGTCTAATGAGTCTGGAGGTGACTTTTTAAGAATATAGAGACACCTCCTCCTTTAGTGTGTACTTCTAATGTGGTGGGCTTGTATGAGTGATAGGCATTGAAGCTTTCCACTGGCCTTGAAGCAAGTCTCAGTGACTATGTATATGTCTTAGTTTTCCTGGATAAGTAGTGCTTGTAGGGACTGTAGTATTTTTTAAGGGTCCTAGCATTGAACAGTAATGGCTTAATGTTGTTCTTGGTTTTGTTTAGTTATGTTGGAAGTTTTAGAAGATGGACTTTTAGTAAAAAGGCACAGTGGTGGTCTGCATGTTTTAGCCAATATTCAAAAACCTTGGGGGGAGAGGTGCTGGCTATTTTTGGCAAATCAGTTTCCCATGCTGATGTATATTGTACCCCCTTAGAATGACACCAGAATGTAAGGCAGTTATTGATGTCAGTTATGTTTTGATCATATTATGGCATCATTCTTAGTGAGGATAGAATATTACTGAAGGCTAGGTTTGTACCTACCTCAGATAAATATTCTGAGAACTTTGTCATGTATCTCTTCATATAATTCAGGGAGGTATATCTCAAGTCATTTACACCTGTATGTACAATGACTGTGTCATGTGTATTCTTCCTGTACTGGGACTTGAGTGCATGTGTGATGTAGTGAATACTGGCCCTTGTTAAGCAACTGACAATGACCCCCTCCTTGCATAGCCTGGTAAGTGGTGCATCTGTGTGACTCACTATGAATTCACACATGATGAGGATATTGGTATCTTTGGTGGTTTGTGGAGGGATTTTTGGGCTGAGTCTGTGTGAGTCATAGATTTAGGTTTCATGGTTGGTACTGCCTGCAATGCATGTTTGTGAGGTTGCTGAGAGTACTTGTTCCTTGAGTTACATTTAGGTGGCCTCTGTGGTTTGGGTATGTTGCTTTTAAGAGCCTCATCATATGTACGTCTGTGAGCCTGGTCTGAGGTGTTTAAAATAGGATCTGATTTCCTTACGCCTGGGTTATCGGTTCTGACCTCGGAACTGAACCGGCCGTCTTCCAAGCTCGTGACAGCCACAAACTCTCGAGCTAAACTCTTACCCACAGTTCCCGTCTCCCTGTTACCTCAGATTTCGTTTGCCGCGTCACCATTCACTCATGTCAAGCCACTTCTCTTGAGCTACGTAAAACTTCTTTGATAATACCTAATCGGATTACAGTTCTTCTCAGTTCAAATCTTGTTAAATAGTTATCTCTTACCCTATCACATATAGCGACTCTATTTTGTTTTTTTCTAGCCCTTCTTTCTTCTTACCGTGAGGTAACTCCTTTACCATTGTTGGTAAAATCTTTCCTTGCTTTACCTTCAGGTTTTTCTTGTACCATTGTTGGTACCTTCTTCCTTCCTTTTCCTTTCTTCCTCCTTCCTATCATGGCAGAGAAAAAAGGTGGTCTGGGATTTAAAAGATGTGTGGATTGTGGGCATAAATTGCCTATTTTAGATGCACATGCATTATGTGTTTACTGTTTGGGTGTGCCTCACTTGACTGTTGACCCGCCTTGCGGGATTTGTGCTAACTTTTCTAACAGGACTTTGGTGTAAAGGAAAAATAAACTGATTTTAAAGAGACTACTTAAATCTTCCTTTTCAGAGGATATTTCTGGGTCGGAGGCTTCAACCACTCCTAGTTCCCATAAGAAAAGAGATGAACACAAGAAGGCCAAGTCTCTTCCATAGTCTCCTGCTGGGGACTCCAAGAACCGAGACCTAAGAAGGCCAAACTTTCTAGTTCAGATTTGACTTCCTTGGCCCCGAGGCTTTTGGTGCCTAGATCTTCTGCACTGAAACCTTCGGCACCGAGTATTGTGCCCTCATCGGAACCAAGGGGGCCCCTCTGTTCAGACTGCCTTACCGGCACCGACTTTTTCTTCAATGCAGACCTTTCCCGCATTGATGACTGTTCTGACACCCTCTCTTGCTTCAACTCCGACAATTTACATGGCACCGACTATCCTCCAGGTACCGACCACCTCATTTTCCACACAGACTCTTTTGGCACCTACCATAGTGCCAACTACCACTTCGGCACCGACCACGTCGGTGCAGACCTTACCTTCAGCACCAATTATTTTCTTGGTGCAAACACTAGTAATACAAGCCTTTACGGCTCTGTTGTTCTCGGTGCAGATGCCTATTTTAGCACCATCCAAAGACCCCTTTGTGGGCACCAAGTTTCCTTCATCCTTGGATAGACCTGACTCCCCATCAGCTATGTCCATCAGATCCACTAGAAGCCTCTCGAAACATGATGTGGTGCGTCTTGTGGATCAGTTTGCTTTTGGCCAGAGGTATCCAACCCTCCAGTACATACTCTTCCTTTGGAGGTGAACACCCTTCTCCAAAGACTCCTACCTATTCTTCTCTGTCATTGCCTTTGAAGCCCCTTACTGTAGCACAGACTTCCCTCACTTTGGCTCCTTTCATGGACCTCACTAAGGAGCCGCAGTTGCCTTTATGGCAGGAGAGACTTGTCACTCCAGTCACTGCTCAGGATGCTAGATGTGGCGTTCGTACTCCTGTTTTTCACAGCCATCCAGGGACTCCGAGTAGGCGGGCTGATTTGCTTGAGTGAGGTGTGACCTCCTCGGGTGGACCAGCCTTCCAACTCATGGAGAAGGCTCTTGCGTCTGTTTGGCGATCCTGTGCTATCAGTGCCCCCATCCTCCTCTGGACCGCAGTTTATACAAGCCACCCCTGGCAGACACCGGGCACAAGGGCCTCAGGACACACTCCCACAGGAGGCACCTTTTGCGCTGTCTTCCCCAGATTCTCCCCCTGAGGAAGTTCATCACAAGAGTTTGTGTAAGAGTAAGCACGTGGACTCGCCAGAGGAGTCCCTCACGGAAGACACAGACTTTGATGATGGGGAAGGGTCCCCTCAGTCACCCTTTGAGGTGTCCTTTGGAGATATCCTCAAAATACTTAAACAGAGAGGTTTTATGGCGGCCCTCTAACCAGACCTCTGAAGAGTCTGTGTTCCTGCAGGCCTTTCGTACCTGGCCCCCTGCCTCCTGGGTTACACTACCTGCTGATGACCTTGTCTGGTTCATGGTGCAGCATGCATGGAAGGCTCCTGACACCATTGACGCCATTCCACGTAGACCAGATAAAATCTTGTCCCCTCCAGATAGTGAGCCTCACTGGTCAAAAGGTCTTCCTGTAGATGCTTTGGTGGTGTCGGCTGCAACAAAAAAGGATCTGGCGGAAGAAAGCCAGACTGTCCACCCGCCCAACAAAGAATCCTGGGTGCTGAACAGATTAGGGAAGCCTACTTTTGCATCAGCGACCTTTGCAGTCAGGTCCCTGAATTATATGGCACATTTTATCAGGCTTCAAAGAGACTTAATTTCTGAGCGCTCTGAAACTTTGGCTGGAGCTGTGTCTGATGAGGTCCAGGACAAAGTGGCCTCACAATTAGCCACTCTTGAATTGATCTCTAACTCCTCCATGCATCTGATTTCTCAGGCATGAGAAGGAGCAGCTAGAGCAGCAGGTGCAGGCATAGTCATGAGACGGCATGCCTGAATGCGCTTGTGTGATTTTGCGGAACCCTTCAAGGCTTCCTTTTTAAATGCTCCCATTGAAGCCTCTTCGTTATTTGGACCCACAGTAAAAGACACACTGGCAAGATGTGAACAGGACGGTAAGACCCTTTCTGCCGTGGGTGTCCGTTATTCTTCCCCTCAATGGGCTTTCTCCAGAAACCAGAAGAGTGGGAAGATGTGGCACAAAAAGTCTCAAGGTTATTTCCGTGACACACGGGACCAGTTTTCCCCTAGAGGCAAAGGGGGAAACTCATATGGAAGACTCCCCTTTCGGGGCAGAGGAGGTCCACGTAACCAGGGTTCCAGAGATTGTTTCTCTGGCCAGTTCTACCAGCGCTCCTGAAGAGCGGCCCAACTGCTTTCCTCCGGAAGCGGTTGGGGGTCTTTTCTCTTTGTACCCTTCTGTCTGGCTAACCATTACCACCGATTCTTGGGTACGAGAGATAATAACCAGAGGTTATCATATTCCCTTCAATCTTTGTCCCACCCCCCCTCCCCCACTAAGAATCTTACCTGATGTTCCACCCAGTCAAAGGGGAGAAGCAGCATTAGAGATTTCAAAGCTGCTAAGGAAAAGAGTCATCCAAATAGTCCCACCAGACCAGATAGGATCCGGATTCTACTCAAGACTATTTTTGGTGCCAAAAAAGACCGGGCACTGGAGACCAATTTTAGATCTCAGTGTGCTGAACAAATTCGTAGAGGTACAGAAATTCCGGATGGTCACAATACAGTCTGTCCTCCCACTCTTGGAGGCAGGCAATTGGATGTGCTCTATAGATCTTCAAGATGCATACTACCACATAAAAGTGGACAGACCATTGAGAATATTCCTTTGCTTCCGTGCGGGAGACAGTCATTACCAGTTAGAGTACTGCCCTTCGGACTCTCTACAGCCCCCAAAGTGTTCACAAAGTGTATGGCAGTTGTCACAGCTCACCAGCAACTGCAAGGATTCCGGGTGTTTCTGTACCTAGACGACTGGCTCATCACCGCCCCCACCAGACATCTATTGGAAGAAGCCTTGGCATACTCTCTTCACACTGCAGAAAGGCTAGGTGTAACTATAAACTGGCAGAAATCCAACCTATCCCCATCCCAATCCATAGAATTCATTGTGGTCCTGTGGGATACAAAGAACTGCACGGCATCAATTCCAGAGCACAGAAGTTTAAGGATAAAACAACAACTCATACCCATCCTCTCAAGGGAAAGATCCACAGCACATTCTGTCCTCCAGCTGTTTGGTTCCATGGCAGCTTCCATCACCATTGTCCCCCTTGCAAGATTCCACATGAGGCTTTTACAATGGTTACTACTCATCCAGTGGTACCCTTTTCAGTTTCCTCTATCATCCCAGATTCAGGTGACTCAGAGATGCAGACAAGACTTGATTTGGTGGACGTCGCAGAACCTGTCGCAATGGTCTTGCCCTTTCATACCCCAACAGCTCAAAGCCACAGTGACCATGGATGCCTCCCTGATGGGGTGGGGTGGGCTTTTTCAGGGGGAGACTGTCCAAGGCACGTGGTCGGAACTAGAGGCCCATCTGCATATAAATGTCCTAGAACTGAGGGCGGTGCTTCTAGCACTGCAAGCATTTCATCCCCTCCTTCCTTCAAGGGACTATTGCAATACAATTGGACAACATGGCTGTAGTCTGGTACATCAACAAACAAGGCGGAACCAAATCCTATCCACTTTGTCGAGAGGCCATGAGGATATGGCAATGGGCAATGGCTACCAACCGCTTTCTGATAGCGATGCACAATCCCGGGAGTTCCAACATGATAGCAGACAGATTGAGCAGGTGTATTCTACAATTACACGAGTGTTCTTTGAATCCTGTTGTAGTGGTGGAGATTTTCATCTGCTGGGGTCTCCCTTGCTGCGACCTCTTTGCATCCCCAACCAACTACAAATGCAGCAGTTACTTTGCCCTGATTCCCCCACGGGGACAGTCACCCAGGGACGTTGTAGTCCATGATTGGCCCTCGGGTCTGCTTTATGCCTTTCCCCCTCTTCCTCTCATTCCCCAGTTCCTGAAGAAAGCCCACCGGTTGAAGAGTAAGATCATCCTCATAGCTCCATATTGGCCTCGTTAAATTTGGTTCCCCTTCCTATGGCCTCACCTGCTAGATCAACCATGGATCGTCGATCCAACTCCGGACTTGATCTCCCATCCGCAGAACCTGATTCACCCCAACCTGAACAGCCTGAAGCTCACAGCTTGGTGCCTCCACTTCTGGTGATTGCCAGGCAGACTGATCTTTCTTCCCCAGTATGTGACATTCTTATTGCATCTCATAAGTTTTCCACCAGAACTACTTATCTCAGCAAGTGGAAAAGGTTTACCATTTGGCTGAAGGAAAAACGGATAGACCCTTTTTCAGCACCAGTGCTGGTAGTACTGGAATCATTGTCCAGTTTATTCCAATCTGGCCTATCTGCTTCTACCATTCGAGTTCATTTGACTGCAATATCTAATTTTCACAATGGTGCCCATGACTCTTCCCTCATGTCACACAAGTTATGCAAGACCTTTCTAAAAGGCGTAAATCATTTGAAACCCCCTTTTAGAGAACCTCTCCAGCCATGGGACCTGTCATTAGTCCTGCAAGCCTTGACAACATCTCCTTTTGAACAAGCTTCTTTATGCGACCTCAAGTTTCTTTCTTGGAAAAGCTTGTTCTTGGTCGCTAGTACTTCTGCCAGACGTATCTCTGAACATCAAGCTCTATGCATCAAATTAACTTACTTGATCTTTCATAAAGATAGAGTGTCATTGAGAACTAATCCTTCCTTCCTGCCAAAGGTAATCTCTGAAATGTCCATTAACCAAACCATTGAATTGCCAGTTTTCTTTCCCAGTCATTCTAACAGAGGAGTTATTGTCTACATACCCTAGACATTCACAGGCAAATTCATTTCTATCTGGACAGAACTAAGGCTTCTCGCAAATCAAATCAGCTATTCCTGGCATATTCTGGGCCTAGACTTGGATGTGCTATTTCTAAGGTCACATTGGTTAATGGATAAAAGACTGTGTAACATTTATTCACAAAACTCACGATATCCCTCTGACTACAGCCATAAGGGCTCATTCCACTAGATCGGTAGCAACTTCTGCTGCCTTCCATACTAGAGCTTCTTTACGTGACATTTGTGCAGCTGCAACTTGGGTTAGACCTCATACCTTCACCAACCATTACAAGTTGGATTTGGCCTCCAGAGGAAGAGCATCCTTTGGTTCAGTGGTGCTCAGGAATGTCCTTCCATGAGAGCCTCCCAGGAATAAAGGTAGCTGAGGACTCTGTCCCAGGCATAAGGAATGAACGAGGATTAACAATATCAGATAAAGAAGTTATGTCTTACTGTAACATTCCATCTGTATTGTTGATCCTCATTCAGTCATTATGACCCTCACTCCTTCCCCCTCCTGAGGCTTATAGTGGATCTCGTCATTCGGTTCCGTTAGGTCCTTTGACCAGAGGTAGCCTCTGCTTTCTTTGACTTGCAAACTCAATCTGAGGTAACAGGGAGAGGGAAATTGTGGGTAAGAGTTTAGCTCCACAGTTTGTGGCTGTTGCGAGCTTGGAAGATGGCCGGTTCAGTTCCGAGGTTGGAACCGATAACCCAGGAGTAATGACTGAATGAGGATCAACAATAGAGATGGAACGTTATGGTAAGACATAACTTGTTTTTTAGTGTGGTGATCTATGCTGCTGGCAGCCATATTGTTTGTAGTGGCTTTGTGACAGCTTTGACTCCATTAACATTATAACTACAACTGTCACG
Organism: Protopterus annectens; assembly: GCF_019279795.1. NCBI lineage: Eukaryota > Metazoa > Chordata > Ceratodontiformes > Protopteridae > Protopterus > Protopterus annectens. The sequence goes on along the minus strand of NC_056751.1, from coordinate 331,572,055 downwards.
CACTGTGGTAGAGAAAGTGGTTGCAAGTGAACATTAGGAAATTGGTGCATTGTATCAGGATGCCCATTTCAACCCAGATGGCTACAGAGACAGTCAGGAAGTACAGATGTTCTTCATGTTTCACTGTTGTAGTCCTCATATATGGTTTATCCAGCTCCCGGTAGCCCTCAGTCGGCCCGAATACCAGAGTCCTTGGTATATGACGTTGGCTGCCGCCAGTTGTAAAACTGTTGTCAGTACGTCAGGTATAAAAGGAGGCAGCTGACGCGATTTCCTCAGTCTTTCTTGCCGCGGAGCCCGAGGCAGATGCAATTTGCACTAGTGCCGGTCGGCTGTTTACCTTCGTTTCGCTTTCCGACTACAAAATTGAAGACGCCTTCAGATAAGTACCCCATTGGGGATCCTCTTTTCTTGCTTTAACGAATGTCAGATAAAGTTAATAACTGTCTTGACTGCGGAAAACAGATTCCGCACCGTGATTTCCATTCCTGTTGTATAACTTGTTTGGGCCTTGAGCACGACATCCGTAACTGCGATCTCTGTGCTTCCTTTAACCTGCGTACCATACACTATAGAGCTAAGATTTTGTATAAGCATTTCGAAGTCTGGCCTAAGTTCGTCGGCATGGCGTCTTCTGGTCTCCCGACTTCGGATCTTCCTAGGAAACGCAAAGACAAGGACCGCAACAGGCCTAGGGTTAAATCTACTGATTATGCACTGGTGAAATTGGTCGTCAGCACAGTGGTAGTCAGTAAGGCGCTTTCGCAGCCCTTGCAGTCTTCAGATTTTCAGCCGCAAGCCTCTGCCGAGTCCTTTACGGAGCCCTCCATGCCACAGGCTATTTCATCTTCAGACCCTCCGCCTGTCCCCGCCTCAGATGGGTCCGGAGCTGCTTTGCAGGCACCGGAGTCTGACGCCTCTTCTTTTTGGCATGAGAATAGAACCAGACTGATTACCTTAGCTCAGACTTCTGCAGTTGCTAGGCCTCCCGAGTCTCTCTGGATTGCTAGTAAACCTTCCAGCTGCAAACCTACTCACAAGCAGGCATCGGCTTCCCCTCCTGTACCTCAGTCCTAGTTGGTAAAGATGGCTGGTGATCTTCTTTCCTGATTAAGGGGCTCTCATCCCGCCCTTCAAAGAGGGCTAGGGAATTTTCTCCTGATGTTTTGTCTGTCTCGGATTCTGAGATTTCCAGTATGTCTGCTGGTGAAGAAGGAAATTCTCAACTTCTTTCTGGCTTTGAGGATTCTGATGCTGAGGACTCTATATCCCTTCTGCCTCCCCTCCAGAAGATTTTTCCTTTGGGGATACTTTGATTACTCTTAGGGAGCATTTTAAATGGGCATGTCAGGATTTTAGACTGTCTAAGAAAAGAATCAGGGAATTTTTAGATTTGCCTCAGCATAAACCTCTGGCTATACCTCCAGTTTTGGAAGTTGTAGATGATGTTTTCATGGACAATACTCCTAATTCTGTTCCTCCTGCCCCCAGAAAACCGGATAGGTATTACAGGGTTCCTGATTCTCATCAGTTCCTTTTCAGAAACCCTACTGCTGATCCAGAAATTATTTCTCAAAGCCCCAAGGGTGTTAAGGCTACAATTGCTAGAAACCCTGTGCCTTCTGATAAGGAATCTAGGGCCTTGGACAGGTGGGTTAAAAAAGTCTATACTTCTGCAACTCTTGCCATTAGATTTGTGAATTGTCTTTTTCACATACTTAAGTATCAGCAGCATACGTTGGAGGCTATTAAGGCTAAACTTTGAAATATTCCTTCCATGATGGAAAACAAAGATTTACAAGACTTACTGAATTCTGCCACTTTAGTTAATAAGCATTCACTTCATTGTGGTTTTGACACTTTGGAGGCTTCTTGCAGAGCAGCAGCCACTGGTTCCGTAATTAGAAGGCATGATTGGCTCAGGGAGCAGCCTCTTTCTGAACCAGTTAAGTCTAAATTGCTGGATGTTCCTTTGCACAAGGATAATCTTTTTGGTAATAAGGCTGAGGAGGTACTGAAAAAGTTGGAGGATAAGGCAAACTCTATGCAAGTTGTAAAAGATTTCCTTCAAGTTCAGCCTCCTTGGTTTAGTGGGCATTATCCTTCCAAGAATTGGTCTTTCCCTGATCCTGGCAAGCAGGGTCACTCTAGGCTTAGGGGTTTCAAATCTTCCAGAGGGCAGGCTTCTGCCCCTCAAAGGGCTAAACAATGGGATTCTTCTTCTGCTAAATCGGGGAGTTCTAAGCCAGCTTCCCAAAGCAAGCATTCTTAATGACTCCGGCTTTCTTGTGCTTACCTCTGAGGACCCTGGGTTTCCTTTGGGGGGAAGGTTAGCCAGGTTCGCAGAGGTATGGTCTACCATCACAGATGACAAATGGGTGCTCAATATAGTAAATCAAGGTTACAAGTTTTACTTTCACATCTTCCCTGTTTTACAAGGGTACCCAGACATACCCAAAACTCTCAAGGCAGAGGTAGAAACTTAAATTTCTTCTCTATTGACTATGGGGGCCATAGAGCCATTTCTGCAAATCAGGCAGGCCTAGGTTTTTATTCAAGGCTTTTTCTGGTACCCAAGTAAGGGGACACCTGGTGCCCTATTCTGGATCTGTCCATTCTAAACACATTTCTGGTGATTCCCAAATTCAAGATGCTCACCCTTCAACACTTACTACCAATTCTGGGCAAGGATGCATGGCTGGTAACTTTGGATCTCAAGGAGGCTTATCTGCACATCCCAATAAGGGAAAGTTGCAGGCAGTTCCTTCGCTTCAGGGCTGGGGAGCAACACTTTCAATTCTCTGCATTGCCCTTTGGCTTATCTACTGCTCCCAGAGTTTTTATGAAGTGCCTGGCTCCAGCCATTGCTTTTTGCAGGCAGAGAAACATTCATATTTATCCTTACTTGGATGACTATCTCATTCAAGCAAACTCCCCAGAACAATTAGAAAAAGATTTGGATTTCGTGAAGAACATTCTCACCTCTTTGGGTTACACTCTCAACGAAAATAAGTCGAAGTTGGTTCCTTCAAGGGAGATTGTTTTCTCTGGGAGCGAGTCTGAATACAGCCACCCAGATGGTATTCCTCCCTCAACAGATGCAAGAAGATCTTTCCGCTTACTTCATGAACTTGGCAAGCATGACCCAGTTCTCTGCAAGGCAATTCCTGCAAGCACTGGCGTTCATGGCTTCATGTATTTTGATGATCCCATATGCAAGGCTGCATATGAGAAAACTTCAATGGTACCTCAAGAATCTTTGGTGTCAACACACACACAAGACTTAAACTTGATTCTTCCCCTGATTCCCTGTCTACAGATGGAGTTCCTCTGGTGGATAACAGCCTGTTCTCAGAACAAGGGTCTGCCTTTCCGCCCACCGCCTGCCAGCCAGACTCTCACCACAGACTCCTCAGATGTTGCATGGGGAGCTCATCTGGAGGGCAGGGGCATACAGGGGACTTGGAGCACCCAGCAGATTCATCTGCACATAAACTTAAAAGAATTGATGGCAGTGCAGCAGGCCTTGCTGGCTTTCAAGGACCTACTCTACCCTGGGACTCTGCTGATCAGGACAGACAATACCACAGTCATGTGGTACATCAACAAGCAAGGGGGGACTCACTCTTACCCCTTATGCAGACAAAGCATGAGACTATGGTCCATAGCAGCATCCATGGGCTTACATCTAATAGCCCACTATCTTCCAGGGAGGCTAAACTCCTTGGCGGATCATTTGAGCAGACATGTTCTGGATCCTCACGAGTGGCAACTGAACAGGGACATTTTCCATCGTATCACTCATCATTGGGGCACCCCACAATTGGATCTTTTCTCCTCTCACACCAGTCATCTCTTTCCAACCTTCTGCACCAGGGAGTTTCACAACGAAGCTTGGAGGGTGGATGTGTTGTAATTCCCATGGACACATCTCTCAGTTTATGCATTCCCTCCTCTGCCTCTCCTCCCCAGAGTGCTGCTAAAGATAAGGGATGAAAAACCAAATGCTATTCTGGTAGCTCCAGATTGGCCTAGGCAGCATTGGTATCCCCTCCTTCGCAACCTTTCCCAGGCTCAGTCTTGGCATCTTCCCCTGGTACCAGATCTCTTGGTTCAGGGAGGGGGAAAGTTCCTTCATCCTCATCTTCAAACTTTGCATTTAACTGTCTGGCTAATACCTTAAATCTTTCCCAACAGGTGGTTGAAGTTCTTCATTAGGCCAGGAGGCCTAGCACAAGAAAATCCTATGCAGATAAATGGAAGAGATTTTGCTCTTGGGTGCTAGCTAAAGGAGAAGACTCTTCTCATCCTTCTCTTTCACTCATTCTTGACTACCTAGCAGGATTGCTTAATGGTGGAGTTTTTTTCTTCAATCAAAATTCACACTCCAGCAATTTTGGCTCATTGTTCTTTTGAGCAACCCATTTTTTCTCACCCCTTGATGAAACAGTTCCTGAGGGGAGCTAGTAATCTTAGACCTCCCAGAAGAGCTCCTACTCCTGCTTGGGATCTTAATTTTGTCCTGGAAAATCTTACTCTGCCTCCATTTGAACCAGCTGCCTCTGCAGATTTGAAGTTTCTGTCCTGGAAGACTGCTTTCCTTTTAGCTATTACTTCAGCTAGAAGGGTATCTGAGCTGCAAGCCTTAATGGCAGTAGAACCTTTCATTATTTTTCACTCAGATCGGGTTTCTCTGAGAACCAATCCCTCCTTTATGCCTAAGGTAGTTTCCAGTTTAACACTTAACCAGTCTGTTCACCTGCCTACATTTTTCAACAATCCACAAAATAAAGGGGAAAAGATTCTGCACTCTCTTGATGTGCATATACAACTGAGATTACTTAGACAGGACTAAATCCTTTCGAAAATCTGAACAGTTATTGGTTAGTTTTGCTCCTGGGGCTCAGGGTAAATCTATTTCAAAACAAACCGTCTCCAAGTGGATTGCTCATTGTATTCACTTTTGTTACCTGCAGCATGGAAAGGTTCCCCCTCAGGGTATTAGGACCCATTCTACTAGAGCAACCTCTACCTCTGCAGCCTTTCTGAGAGATGTGTCTACTAAGGACATTCTGGAAGCAGCTACTTGGTCTTTTGTCCATACTTTCACAAAGCATTACAATCTACCTTTGTTTTCTAAATCCAGGGCTGGTTTTGTCTCTGCAGTTTTGCAGGGCCTCCTTACCAACCCTTAATCTGTGATCCTTCCTCCCCCCTCTATCTTCTTACTGGGCTTTGGGAATCAACCCATATGTGAGGACTGCAACAGTGAAACACTAAGAACATAGTACAGTTGTGTACACTTACCATAAATGTAGATGTTCAAGTGTATTCACTGTTGCAGTCCTGGTTTCCCACCCTCCATCCCCCCTTTTTTCCTAAGGCACAGACTATGGATTTTTATTTTTTGTATGACGTGTCCAGGGTGCTACCATTCCTGGATTAGCCTTCTTTTGGGGGCTCCTGACAGTTAAGGCAAGGAAAAACTGAGGAAATGGCGTTGGCTACCTCCTTTTATACCTGACGTACTGACATCAGTTTTACAACCGGCGGCAGCCTACGTCATATACCAAGGACTCTGGTATTCGGGCCGACTAAGGGCTACCAGGGGCCGGATAACCCACATGTGAGGACTGCAACAGTGAATACACTCGAACATCTACATTTATGGTAAGTGTACTCAACTGTACTATTCATGATTTCATGCTGTGGGCAAGAGATTAGGAGCTGCTTAACTGAAGTGATATCTGTCTAAGCAAACAGTAAAATTATACCAGTAAAAAGAAATAAGCCACTCCACACACCTGCTGACTATTAATTACACTCAGGAGTTTCTGCACTAGGTTATATAGAGGAAATTATGGTCCTAAGTGCATGATTAAACAGCTGAGTGCCTTGAAACACAGGCAACTTGTGATAGCGGAGAGATATAAAACATTTAATCAAGCCCACTGGCCAATAGAAATACAGCACAATTCAAGGTTCTACAAGCAATCAGAGGCCTAGAAATGGCTTGGTTTTAACTCTACTCTCACTAGAGCTTAAACTAAAACAATTCTAACTTGGGTCACAATAAATGCTTATGTAGAAGAAAAGGGGTATTAAATGAGCACCAATGAAGTGAATTTGTAGAAGGGGTCTAGGCGCTAGAACCCGAGGATGATGAGAGTTAAAAGAAATATGAAAAAAAGGGTAAACCTTCTAGGTAAGTGCATTGTACACTAAACATCTTTTGACAGAATGTCTGCCCCTCTTAACTTACTAGATAGATATTTTTATGTAGGCTAAAATGTACTGCCAATAGTATTGGTTACTCCTTGAGAAGAACTGTGCTTCGCCTAAAAGGGAAGCCTAATCCAGAGAATGTGGTAGTCTCTGAGCCACTTACCTGTTTATACAACATGTTTTATTTAATTTATGTTTTATAAGTGAAGATGAGGTTCCTAAATCAAGTGTTTGCAATGTGCAACAGGTTCATTAAGTCTGTATCAGAAGATAGTTTGTAGGCCTGGCATAGATTGCATCTTTGCAGTCTGTAGGAGACATAATGTAAGGATAAGGGTTTGAAGGGGCTCTGCATAGAACATATTTACTACACCATGTATTCTTTTTGTGAGGAATCTCTGAGGATTCTCAAGTTGTTGTGCATGCCTGGTCAGATACATACCAAAGACGGCATTGTACCCTGACTGGTCTAATTAGGCCCAAGTACAGTGGAACAGTGACATCTTTGTACCTGAATGCCATACCCCTGCTTATACATTGAGCAACACTGAGTGCTTTGCTTACTATCTTCAACCAGAAGGCACTCGAGAAGAACAAGAAAAGAAGCTAAGAGGTGAGCTACCCAAGAACAAAATTTCATTTAATCTTACCAAGGAAGAAAATAATCTATTAAGAGATATACGGGGTGATAAATCAATAAGAGTGATTAAACCTGATAAGGGAGGCGGCACTGTTATTATGGACCAAATCTTTTATGAAGCAAAAATGATGGAATTATTGGAAAATACAGAGAGATATGCTAGGGCTTCATTAAATGAAATAAACAAAGGTAATAAAAAAATATACTTAGCCCTTAATGAACTACTTTTGGAAGGTTCAATTGATATCCAAACCTTCAAGTACCTTCAAGGACCTAATGTCCCCACAATATTTGGAGTCCCGAAGGTTCACAAAATGCAGAAAATCCCCCAATGAGACCAATAGTAGCCTCAGAAGGTTCTGTTACAGCACCCCAGGCCAGATGGCTTGATGTTAAATTAAAAGACCCATCAATGGAGGGTAATGGGGTAGTGAAAGACTCATGGGATTTACTACAGAGTTTAACACAAGATATGTTTGATAAGAATATTATTTTTATCACAATCGATATTGTGGATCTATTTTCTTCTATACCATATAGTGAAGGAATGAAATGGTTTGAAGAAGCATTAGTGAATTATGCAAAATTCAGTAAGAATGATTTTTACCTTATTTTAACATTAATGGACCTAGTTCTCTGTAATAATTATATACATTACGAAGGCGAGTTCTTTAAACAAATCCAGGGGGTAGCTATGGGGGCAAGATGTGCTCCCATATACACCAACATTATTTTGTCAGCCTGGGAGGACAGATACATTATTAATTCTGAGTTTAAACACTGTTGGAAATTTTATAGGCGCTTTTTAGATGACATGTGTTTTTTATGGGTAGGCTCAGAAGATGAATTTGATATTTTTTTTAACTACATCTCTAGTTCAACCAATTTTCTGACATTTACTTACCAGAGTGATAGGAATATTTTAAAATATTTAGACATCTTGATAGGGAAAGGAGAAAATGAATTTTTTTCAAAAATCTATAGAAAAGAAACTTTTTCCAATTCATATTTAGCATATAACAGTGCGCACCATCAGAAAAAAAGAATAGTAAAGGGGCAATTCGTAAGAGGTAGCAGGATGACTTTGAATGAATCAGATTTTAATGATGAATGTACATTTCTACGTAATATGTTTAGAGATAGAGGATACCCAATCAGACTTATTGAGGCAATAGAAAAGGAGGTTAGAACAGGAAGAAATGACAAATTTAAACCTATCCTTGGGAATAGAACAAGATGGAATAATGATGAATTAAAAGTTGACAAATACGAAGGTGAAAGTAACTTTGTGTTGGATTTTAGTGGTGAAGCAATAAAAATTAGAAAAATATTAGAGGAGGAATGGAATAGATTTAGTGAAGTTTCTGACCTTGAATGCTTGTTTGTACAGCCACTGAAATGTACCTATCGAAAGGGAAAGAGTTTAAAGACAATCCTAGAAGGCAAAAATGGTATGAATATAGTAAGGGAAGGAAAAGTTGGAACATTTAAGTGTGGAAGATGTTCACAGTGCTCACATATTTGCGCAAAATTTACATTAAAAGTCGAGATTTTCTGATCCAAAGTAAGTGTTTTGTAAATTGTGAAACTAGTGGTATAGTTTATATAGGGCTGTGTGACCAGTGTGACGCATTTTATGTGGGAAAGTCAGAAAGAAAACTGAAAAATAGAATATATGAGCACTATTACGAAATGAGGAACAAATGCACACACAATGCACTTTATAGACACAAAATCAGTTGCCAGGGGGCAAATTTTAACTTTTTTGTATTAGAAGTAGTGGAGAAAGACATAAGGGGTGGACTATGGGAAACTTCTATAGAATATAAAGAACTACTGTGGCAGCTGTTCTTTGAAGCTAATAAATCCCCAGGATTAAATGACGCAGTTTCCCTTGCCCCAGTATTAAAGATGAGGGCAGCTAAATTATAGATACCTAAAAAATGTTATGTATTAGTATAAGTTTGAATTGTGCTCATTGAATAGGTAGAGGATGTATGAATTTTTTATATTTTGTATCATGCTAAGGAACTGTGCATTTTTTTAGGATCTGCAGGTAGAAATTATATTTGAACACTAGATGGTGCTAACTCCTGCTGTTTATGAATTGTATTAAATTACTATATTTGTATTATTTATGTGTCTTAAATGTATTTACAATAGTTTTTAGGTTGTTAAGCTGGTTCTAGGTATTATGCATATATTGGTAGTTTTTAATATATGTTGTATAGATGTTGTTTTATATGTTAAGTAGAAATGTTTAGGTTGTTTCCTATGGAAGTGCCTTTTAAATAGTATTTAAATGTTTTATTGGTTAATTAAGTAATTAGCCTAAAGCATATTTAAAGATAGGGGTGGAACCATTCATGTATTCAGTTACACATCAGAAGAAGTTATACGAAACGAAAACGCACTGTGTTTTGTAATTGGCGTTTATGTGTGATGCATGTTTTTGGAGTGCTGTGAGTCACATTAAAGTGTTTGAAGCACAACTAAGGAGTCGAGCCTCTTGTTCTTCTCGAGTGCCTTCTGGTTGAAGTTGGACTGTTTTCGGCACTTGCCCCTGCTTTGCTTACTATGTTAGACACATAGTAGGCAAGGGCCAAGTCAGCGTTGTGTGCTCCCAAATCCCTGACAACTGGGTCTACCCTGGGGGGGGGGGGGTGCATTATCAATGTAGTAATTTGCAAAGATGACCAGCTTTCCAAAAAATACTATTATACACTTCTTAGCATTAAGGTTTAGACTGTGACTGTGACACCAGTTATTAGTCATTTGTGCCAAGCCTTCTTAGAGGGTATTTATGTCACTTGGGGATTCTGTGACTGTCCTTAGTTTACAATCATGTGCAAACTTAGTCAGCCAGAGGCCTTTGATGTTGGCCTTGATTCCAGATTGAGGACATTTTGTCCTTGTTTATTGCTTTGGTGACTTTTTCGAAGAAGGCTACCAGGCTGAGTAGGCATGACCTATCCTTCATGAATCCAAACTGAGCTGGATCCAATGTATTAAGATTACCTTTGTCATCATTTATCATGTCTATGATTATCTTTTCATAGTTTTACATATGAGATTAGACAGGCTTTTGGGTGTTTGTTTTCCATTCTTTATGGGTGACCTGCCCTCGTGCAGAGGGATGACATTTGCAGTCCTTCCTTCATTTGGCATGAAGCCTGTTTGGATGTTCTAGTTGTAATGATTCTAGTGGGCCCAATAGGTCTTGTTTCATGTTAAGGAAGTAAACTGAGCTATTACCAAGTCCCATGGATGCAGTGTTTTTCCTTGGAGAGTGCTTTTTCAATCTGTTCCCTAGTGATAATTGGGGGAGTTATGGTTGGAGGTATTTCTTGAGGTGTCCAGTGATGAAGGTAAGGTAAAACTGAGCTGAACTTAACTGCCACTAGATTAGCTATATACTCTGGCTTGGTATAGGTGATTCCATTTAGAATTAGTTTGGCCAAATTGTGTATTTCCTTTGAAGCTGACTACATAGATGAAGAATGACTTATGATAATTCTTAACCTGCCCGAAATCCCTGACAATGTAGTAATTTGTATGGGCAGGCTTCTTTCCAAAAGAGACTTTTCTGCACTTCCTGGCATTAAGGTTTAGACTGTGACACCAGTTTTTATCCTGTGCCAGACCTTCTTGGAGGGTATATGTGTCATGTTTGTGAAGACCAGGTCAATGAATTTTGCTTCCTTAGTAGGTGCACAGACAAGCTGGTCCATAGCATTCATGTTGACAAAGTCCAGGAATCTTTGGGCTTGCATGTTAAAGGTTTTGTACATTTTCTCAAGTTATAGAAGGGTAGTTGAAGTCATCCATGAGTATGGTGTTGGCTAGAATGGATAGTGGCTCCAGTTCATTTAAGTAGGAGGTGTAGGTTTCTTGTAGCGGGGGTACTGTAGCTTAGAAGAATATGATATGGCACTTTGCTTATGGTGAGTTGTAAATAGAAAAGTTCAAGGGGATCTTACTGCTTGATCAAGCTTGACATGTTATTGTTATTGGTGTAAATTGTGACACCTCCACCTTTTGTCCCTTTTTGTGCATTAGCAGGTCTAAATGTGTGGAAGGCATTATAGTCCTGCACTGCTGGGGTGGTCTCCATTACTTTAAACCATGTCTCAGTAATTGCACAGACATCTGTATTTTCCAGGGTGAGAAGAGCTTGCAGGGAGTGGAGTTTTTTGTTTAGATTCTTGGCATTGAGCAGTATCGTCTTTAAATTATCAGGGGTTGGTTTAGCTATGTCAGATTATTTATCAGATTGGCAGTGTCTAAAAAGGGCACTATTGGCCAATATTCAGCAGTGTAGAAGGGACAGGTGCAGACCATCGTTGGCAAAGCAAGCATGGTCTATCAACCATTTCCTCCCAGACTGAAAAATATTGAACCCCCTTTGAATGATATCAAAAACTAAGACAATTATTAAAGTCAATAATCCTGTGTTCATACTGTGGCATCATCTTTGGAAGAGGTAGAATATTGATCTTTGCTAGGCTCATACTGGCCTGGGATGCACAGTCCGAGATCTCCATCATGTCTGTCTTCATATAATCCAGGGAGGTATGTCTTGGGTTATTTAGACTATGACTGAGTCATACTGGTACTTGTGGTAGAGTGACCAGAATGCATGTGTGATGTGGTGGATCCTAGCCCCTCATAGAAAAAAATTACTATAACCCTCTTTTTGCTCATTCTGGTCAGTGGGACATATGAATCTTTTTCTCTCGGATTCCATTCCAATGATGTGCACCCATATACAGACACACATTTTGCCTCTTTTAAAACTGAACAGATTTTCAGAAGTCCTCTAATGATAATAGATTTCTCCAGTCCACCCCCAATAACTATAGACTTGTCATGACAATGAAGTAGGATTCATTAAAGTTACAAAGCATCTAAAAATTACTTTAAAGCCAAAGAGTCTCTTTCACAAGTACAGTGCAGTGCAATGGAAAAGTATTTGCCTCCCTTCCTGATTTCTTATTTTTTTTGCATGTTTGTCACACTTAAATGTTTCAGATCATCAAACAAATATAAATTTTAGACAAAGATAACCCAAGTAAATACAAAATGGAGTTTTTAAGTGATGATTTTATTTATTAAGAAAAAAAAAACTATCCAAACCTACATGGCCCTATGTGAAAAAGTAATTGCCCCCTTGTTAAATTATGAAGTAACTGTGGATAATCACATATTTGGGGAAGCTGAGTTCAATTTCACTAGCCTCACCCAGGTCTGGTTACTGCCAGACCTGTTGAATCAAGAGATCACTTAAATAGAACCTGTCAGACAAAGTGAAGTAGGCCAAAAGATCCCTGAAAGGAAGACATCATGCCGCGATCTAAAGAAATTCCAGAACAGATGAGAAACAAAGTAATTGACATCTATCAGTCTGGAAAAGGTTACAAAGCCATTTCTAAAGCTTTGGGACTCCAGTGAACCATGGTGAGCACCGTTATCCACAAATGGAAAAAACATGGAACAGTGGTGAACTTTCCCAGGAGTGGCCGGCCTACAAAAATTACCCCAAGAGCACAGCAACGACTCATCCAAGAGGTCAAACATAAGAAGTCAGGAAGGAGGAAAATATGTTTTCATTGCACTGTATATTAATCTTCTTTGTCTACCGAAGCATAGAAGGGGATTGAACCTGTCATTTCATCACTGTTACATCAAGGAGTAATACTGCTGACCAAAAGCCCATGCAATACTCATATATTGCCAGTTAAAAGATAGGAAAGAAAACCTATCTTTTCATCTCGTAATTGAGCTGTAAGTGCAGTTGTTCCAACTTTCTCAGTAGTACTGCATCCAGCAGTTATTACTTTCCCGGTAGTGCCAAATCCAGCAACTATTCTTAGCTTTATCCTTTTCTAATACAACCACGTTTTCAGTTATTTATATTTCTTCAGAATTTTTTCTATCACAATTCACCCTAATAGCTAGCATTTCTCTGCTCTTGTTTATTAAGTACAGCAGTCCACCTACATTAGGCTGTTGCAAGGTTATATAGAACCTGTTGCTGTGTTCTCAAGAGAAGTGAAAAAATACAGCTAGATAAAATCTAACTGCCTTGTAAATATACATTAGTTATTGATCACTGCAGCTAAAAAAATGAACAAACAAGTGAAAAACGTAGGCATGCATGCATAACTGTTTGTTACAAATATGCTAGGTTGTAGAGAAATGAGGGCCTTTACTTACAGCATTGATATACAAGATTTTTAAGAAGAGTGAGCTTGGAAACCACAGGCTATTAAAGTGTCATTTTGATACAGGGTAAAATAACATAATTATAGAGTAGAACAAATCAGGAATGCTATTAAGAAGGAAGGAGAGAAGATGCAATTAAGAACCAGTCGTATATCAGCTACACTGTTAAAAGCACGTGTAGGACTAACAGTGTACGAGATGTAGGTTGAGCTGCCAAACACTTCTGGCAGTACAGCTTGTACATTCATAATATGTAGATTAAGTACCACACATTAATGTTAAATGTTTTGATTTAAAGGGAAGGCCTGTGCTATGGTTAAGGTGAGGATATCTCGACTGTTTATGGCAGAGAGATGCGATTTTATTTCCAAGGATCTGTGCTGGGACCTGCATTAGTTAAGCCAAAAACAAATGCCAAAATTCACTGGACGAAAAACTCAGTAGGAAAAACCACTTTAATACAAACAGCAAAGCTTTCGGATACAATCCTTCATCCATATTGATGAAGGATTGTATCCGAAAGCTTTGCTGTTTGTATTAAAGTGGTTTTTCCTACTGAGTTTTTCGACCTGCATTAGTTAATCCATATATGACTGATAAGAGATCAAGTTAATGCAGTGGGGTGGCAGAATACACAGATGTCCTTCCTTATTATTGCAGTATTTATCACACATGAGATCTCTTGCCAAGGCTAACCCAATGTATGGCCAGCTTACCAAAGCCTTTACATCCTCCCAGCATTGTACATCAGGCATATACTCTCCATGCAGACATAAGGCTTAAGGTGATGTATGCATACTCAGTACTTCTTTGCCTCCAGCCTGAACGACATGGTTGAACTTCAGTCTGAGTGCCTTTCACTGACCTGGTTTTCTACCAAGCCATTTACAGGTAAGTGTCCCATTGGGGTTCCTTCTTTTCTTTGTGTATTATGAGTTCATGTCATCCAGGAAGGGAAAATTGGGAGGCAGATTTCCCAAAAAGGTCATCATGAGAAGTGTTTGTTCTGCCTCAGTACAACACAAAATCATAGCCAGTGTACCATTTGTCAGGCCTTTATAACAAAAACTCTGTCCAACCATCTGTCTTTGTCCATCTACCATGAGAACCAAACCAACGTCTCAAGTTTTTAACACAGGTTATCATGACCAAATCCACCTGCCCCAACATGCATCATCTTAAAAAGAAGACTAAAAGGTTTCTGCCTGAATCTACTGCTGTCCAGCCACCACTGGATGTCTCTCTCAAGGTGGATGAAGACCATGAAGGTTGTTCTTTGCTGACTCAGGTTTCCTCTGCCACAGCGCAGTCGGAGGCTGACATGGAAACTGCATCTTGCAGGTCCTCTGAGGCTGTGCAGACATCCACTATGGATGTTGAGGGGCAACCATGGCTGATAATTTCTAAAGGGCCTAGAGGGATTCCCCAGGTTCTAGTTTGGGAAGAGGTTCCTGATACTCAGAGTTCCAGCCTCCCTACTTTGGTCAAACTGACATCCTATTAAAAGAGAAGCAAAAGACTTGAAATATATTTGTGCCATTGCCATGGACCCTCAGATGGAATGACAGGACTTTACCCAGGGTTTGTTCAAAGCTTGATGGCCTTGAAGGCCCCTCAGGGAATATTTGTTCCTGCTTCTCCTTGGTCTTCTACTCAAGCCAAAAGGACTAGGGAATCTTATTCCTTGGATGAGGAGGTGGATTCAGGAGATGAATTCTTGGCTTTTTCTTCACAAATCACTTCACCATTAGACTATGGATGAGAGTAAGAGGATTCCTTGAATCTCGATTCCCTTTCAAGTAGTTCTTCTTTGGGGATACTGTGGTCTGCATAATGGAGCATTTTATGTGGGATTGCTTCCAGGTCTCTGGCATTCAAATGAGGCATTATGAGATGTTGCAAATGGAATTTCCTTAACCATATGCTGTTACCCCTGATGTTCATTGTGTTTCACTGTTGTAGTCATTACACTTGGGTTATCCTGCTGGCAGGCTACCTACAGTCGGCCTGAATTCCAAAGTCCTGGTCCGGCGTTGGTTGCTGTCGCCTCTTCCCTGTCAGTGCGCCAGGGGTATAAAAGATTCAGCCAACCCCATTTTCTTCAGTCTTTCTTGCCGTGCGGTGCCCGAAGCAAAAGCAGTTTGCAAGTGCCGGTCGGCCGACTCCTGAGATTTTCAAAATTGAATTTCAGATCTGAAGTCTTCAATAAAGCTAAGTACCCCATTGAGTAAAACTTTTTTCTTGCTCCAGACCGATGTCAGAAAAAGTTAACAATTGTATTTCTTGTGGGAAGCAAATACCTCATAAGGATTTCCACTCTTACTGTATTCCTTGCCTAGGCCCTGACCACGACGTTGCTAATTGTCGATTTTGTGCTAGATTTAACCAACGCACTATTAAGCGTCGGTACGATTTTGCTTTTCATTATTTTGGCAGAAGGTTTAACTAAATAATGCCGTCGGAACAACCGACAACCGGAATTCATAAAAAACGCAAGGATAAAGACAAGGACAAGCATCCGAGGTCCAAAACCGATGATGAAGCCTCTTCTAGGCCAGTCGCTGGTGCTCAGTGAGGTGCTTTCGCAGCCCGTGACTCCCGCTACCTCAGAGCCACAGGCCACTTCCGACTCCCTCGTGGAGACAGCTAGGCCTCTGGATACTCAAGATATTGGCCCTTCAGAAATTAATCCCTCAGATGGGTCCGGAGCCGCTGAGCAGGCATCGGCTTTTGAGGGTGTCTTCAGACCTACACAACTTTATATAAAGCCTACTTCAGCATCCAAGACAAAGTCTAAAACAGTTTTAAAGACAAGGAAACCAGTACAGCATTCTCCAGGACAGGCTTCTATGCCTAAGAAACAGATGCTCAAAATGGCCGAAGACCTAATTACTTTGATCAGGGGTTCCCATCCCCCTCCTGATAAGAGGCCTAGGCAAGACACTGAATAGTATTCCTCTGATCAGGTTTCCATTTCCTCAGATTCCTCTTCAGATCATGGATATTCTGTTCCTTCCTATGAGGATGCTGATGCTGAAGAGTCTATTCCTTCAGCTTCTCCTCCTGAGGATTATTCTTTTGGGGAAACCCTGCATACCATGAGGGAGCATTTCCATTGGGAGAGCCAGTATTATTCCGACTCTAAGAAAAGACTTAGAGACTTTCTTTTACTTCCTCAGCACAGACCTCTTGCAATTCCCCCTGTACTAGACATAGTAGATGATGTTTTTTCAGAGTCCGGCCTGTCTCCAGACTCTTTACCTCCTGCCCCTGCTAAGCCGGATAGATACTATAGGGTCCCAGACTCCCATAAATTTCTTTACAAAAACCCCTGCTGCTGACCCAGAAACTATCTCACAGGGTCCCAAAGGGGTCAAGGCAGCTTCTGCCAAAAACCCTGTCCCTTCAGACAGAGATTCTAGTGCTTTGGACAGATGGGGGAAGAAAGTTTACATTTCTGCTACCTTGGCTGTAAGGGCTTTAAATTGTCAGTTTCATATGCTCAAATATCAGCAATACTTAATGTCTTTGTTAAAACAAAAATGTTGACATTCTGAATGTTCTGAGAACAAAGATTTGCAGGATTTATTGCATGCAACTGAACAAGTGGGAAAACATACTTTGCAATGTGGCTATGATTCACTGGAGGCCTCGTGCAGGCCCACTGTCACAGGTTCTGTTATTATAAGGCATGCTTGGTTAAAGGAACAGAATCTGCCTGATCATGTTAAAGCAAAATTATTGGATGCTCCATTACAGCATGATACTTTGTTTGGATTTCTTACAGGTACAGCCACCCAGATTTAGCAGGGACTGGCCCTCTAAGAATTGGTCCTTTCCAGTGTCAGACAGACCACAAAGAGGCAGATTCAGACACCCTAGAGGCAGGCAACAGCCCCAGGGCTCATACAGGCCCAAACAATGGAGTGCTTCTACCTCCAAAAGCGGAGAAGACAAATCACAGCCTTATAGAAAACAGTCCCAATGGACTTCCCTCTGCCAATGCCAAGCACTTATTTTTTGGCAGCTCCCTTAGGGGGAAAGCTAGCACTTTTTTTCACAAGACTGGCACAAGATCACCCAGGACAAATGGGTCTTAAATATAGTCTCTCAGGGTTACAGGTTCCACTTTCACACCCTTCCAAAGGCAAAAGGCATGCCAGACCTGCCACACAGTCAGTGGCAAGAGGCACAAAAACAAGTTTCATCTCTCATGGACATGGGGGCTATTCAGCCAGTGCCACACCAAGAGCAGGGACAAGGATTTTACTCAAGACTTTTCTTAGTACCAAGAAAGGACAAAGCCTGGAGACCAATTCTGGACCTGTCTATTCTAAATACTTTTCTGGACGTCCCAAAATTCAAAATGTTGACTCTACAGCAGCTTCTGCCCATGCTGGACAAGAAGGCTTGGCTTGTAACTTTGGACCTCAAAGAGGCATACCTGCATGTCCCAATCAGACAATCTTGCAGAAGATACCTCAGATTCATAGCTGGCTCACTGCACTACCAATTCTCTGCACTGCCCTTTGGCTTATCTACTGTGCCCAGGGTCTTCACAAAATGCCTGGCACCAGTAACTGCATTTTACAGACAAAGAGGAATTCAAATATACCCCTACTTGGACGACTGCCTTATTCAAGCAAAAGACAAAGATATTCTGCTACAGCATCTGGCGTTTGTAAAAAGATTACTAATTTGCCTAGGGTACACAGTAAACGAAAATAAATCAAAACTAGTACCCTCTCAAGAGATAATATTCCTGGGTGCAAGCTTAAATACCACTGCCCAGATGGCTTATCTCACGCCAGACAAACAAAGGCATCTGACTTACTTCAAAGACATGGCAACAAAGACCCAGTTACCTGCAAGAAAAATTCTGCAGGCTCTGGGCTACATGGCATCCTGCATTCTACTAATTCCATATGCAAGACTGCATATGAGGAAATTACAATGGTATCTAAAAAGTGTTTGGACTCAACATTACCACAGCCTGGAAACAGTAATTACTCTCATTCCCTGTCTGCAACAGGAATTTCAATGGTGGGCACAGGCCTGTCACCACAACAAGGGGCAGCCATTCACCTTACCCACTGCCAGGCAAACACTAACAACAGATGCATCGGATTATGCCTGGGGGGCGCACATGGCAGGAAAATGTATTCAGGGCACATGGCCCCCAAACCAAATGCATCTTCATATCAATCAAAAAGATATGCTAGCTGTGCAAAATGCCCTGACAGCCTTCAAGGATCTACTTCATCCAGGACAACTACTGATAAAGACGGACAATACTACAGTCATGTGGTACATAAACAAGCAAGGAGGCACACATTCCTACCCCCTGTGCAGGCAAGCCATGACTTTGTGGAACACAGCATTGACTTATCAAGTGCATATGCAAGCACAATTCCTGCCAGGAAAGACAAATACTTTGGCAGACGAACTAAGCAGAAACATCATGGATCCTCACGAGTGGAAACTGGACCCACAAATCTTAAACATGATAACAGGGAAATGGGGATGCCCAGACATAGATCTATTCGCTTCCCCTCACAACTGCCAGCTACAGAGATTCTGCACTCGGGCTTATCACAAGCAAACATGGAAAGTGGTCGCCCTTTCATTCAGCTGGAAAGACTTACAGTATATGTCTTCTCTCCTCTGCCTCTCCTCTCCAAGGTACTCCTAAATGTCAGACAAGAGAAGCCAAAAATGATACTGATTGCCCCAGACTGGCCATGCCAGCACTGGTACCCAATCCTAAAGAGCTTGTCTCAAGGCCAACCCTGGACATTGCCTCTAATACCTCATTTGCTGACCCAACAGAACAATCAGATCCTGCACAGCCAACTCAGAACCCTAAATCTGGCTGCATGGCAGATAATGTAATCATTCAGAACACACCTCTCTCTAAAGCAGTTATGGATGTTATTTTGCGGGTTAGGAGGCCCAGCACCAGAAAATCTTATGAAGACAAATGGAAGAGGTTCTGTGCTTGGAACCAAGTGCAGGGAAATGACTCGCTAACACCAAATATTCCTCAGATTTTGCAATACCTAACTGAGATGCTGGACAAAGGCCTATCCTTCTCATCAATTAAGATCCATGCCTCTGCTATTTCAGCTCATTACAATACGGAACCACCTATTTTTTCTCATCCACTGCTAGGACAGTTTCTCAGAGGGGCCAAAAACATAAGACCTCCAAGGAGAGCTCCACTACCTACATGAGACCTCAATTTTGTCTTGGAAAAACTCACACTGCCTCCTTTTGAGCCTGCCAATACAGCAGAGATAAAATACTTGTCATGGAAAACTGCTGTTCTCCTAGCAATACCTTCAGCAAGAAGAGTCTCAGAGTTACAGGCACTAATGGCTGTGGAACCTTTTATTATTTTTCATCAGGACAGGGTTTCTCTAAGGACAAACCCTACTTTTATGCCTAAGGTAGTGTCCAGCGTGGCTCTTAACCAAACCATACATTTGCCTACCTTTTATCCAAACCCACAGAATATGGGGGAGAGACTTCTGCATACTTTGGATATACACAGACAGCTACGCTTTTATTTGGACAAGACTAAAGCCTTCAGAAAGACTGAGCAACTCTTTGTGGCATATGCTGCAGGTTCCCATGGAAAAGCCATTTCAAAACAGACTATTTCAAAATGGATAGGCCACTGCATTCGTTTCTGCTATTCACAACATGGCAAATCAGTGCCCAAGGGCATTAGGCCACATTCTACCAGAGCAGCAGGCACTTCAGCAGCCTTCCTCAGAAGAGTACCAACCAAGGATATTTTGGAGGCTGCAACATGGACTTCAATGCACACTTTTACAAAGCACTACCATTTACCTCTCTACTCTAAATCCAGAGCAGGCTTTGCCACTGCAGTTCTGCAGGGCCTCATAGCCACTCCAAACTCTATTTAGGCCCAGCCACCCAACCTCAGCTTTGGGATTCAACCCAAGTGTAATGACTGCAACAGTGAAACACGATGAACATAGTGCAGTTGTGTACCTACCATAAATGTAGATGTTAGAGTGTATTCACTGTTGCAGTCCAGGTTACCCTCCCACCATCCCCCTTTTTCTTTGCTGGGACTTATCTGTACCTATCTATTCTATACAACCTATGTGGTGTATTTGCTTGTAAATGAAGGTTATGTGCATGCTTTTTTATGATCATATTTTTTACAGCCTACCCTTTTGGGTGCACCTGACATCTGGGGCAAGAAAAACTGAAGAAAATGGCGTCGGCTGCATCTTTTATACCCCTGGTGCACTGACGTCAGGGAAGAGGCGACAGCAACCGACGCCGGACCAGGACTTTGGAATTCAGGCCGACTGTGGATAGCCTGCCAGCAGGATAACCCAAGTGTAATGACTGCAACAGTGAATACACTCAAACATCTACATTTATGGTAGCTACTCAACTGTACTTTTTGGATGCTTTGTTGTGTACATTTATAGCTGCTTTTTTTCTCCTGATTCCCATCCTCTGGCCCCCTAAAAGCGTAATCACTTTAATATGGTGCGTGAGGACCTTTAAGTACCTTTACAAGTGTCCTTCCTAAGACCCCGCTGTGGTCTCTGTTTCTGCTGACAAGCCATCTAAGCTTTTATCCTCTTCCATACGTCTCCCTTCTGATAAAGACAGTCGGGCTGTGGAGAGGCTGGAGAGAAAGGTTTATAATTCTGCTACTTTGGCCTTCAGGCCATAAATTAACAGACCCATATAATCAGATATGTTGTGGTCCTTTTGTCTTAAGTTGGGGGGGGGGTGTCTTGTCAGACCTTCCAGACTCTGAAGGCTAGACTGCTATCCTCTCCTTATTGAGTTCCACTTCACAGGTAGCCTATCACTCTATCAAATGTAGTTACAATGCAGCTGATACATCTTCTGTAACTACTGCTTCTGGTTCAGTTATGAGGAGGTATTCTTGGATTCTTCCCCATGCCTTACCTGATGATGTTAAGGCCAAGCTCCTATATGCTCATTTGGGCAACCAAAATCTTTTTGGTACTGCTGCATCTGGCCTGTTTATGACTCTGCAAGACAAAGGTGGAGTTATGTAGGATCTTAAACAAATTTTAGTTTCTCCTATCCCCAAATGTGAGATTAACTGTCCTTCTAAGTCTTCCTTTGTTCATAGGCAACCTCGTCAGCCTTCTAAAGGGAAAAGGTTTCCTAAGTGCATGTTTTCTGATAAACAGATTTCTAAGGCTCAAAAGCCCCTTTTCAGGACTGACGTATTTTCTCCTTCAGCCATGTTCTCCTGTCTCTCAGGATTCCCATCTCTCCTTGTCTCACAACAGATACTTCAGACTCTTGGGTACTTTCCTTTTTCTGTCATGGTTATTTTATGGTATGAAAATCCCTTCCCACCCTTCTCAGGTCCTCCTTAACTTCCTCCAGGCAAATTTACTCACTTTTCTGTAGTCCTACAAGATCTATTTTATCAGTGAACCATCCAACCCATTCCAGAATCCCAACGAGGAACAGAGTTTTATTCCAGAATGCTTCTAGTTCCAAGAGGGGTCATGGAAACCTATCCTAGACCTCTTCTTTCTCAACACCTTTCTAAAGATTCCATCTTTCCAGATGCTTTCCTTCCAGACCCTGTTTCCTGTGTTACTTCCACAAGTATTTCTGCTCCCCTAGACCTAAAGGACGCCTATTTTCATATTCACTTTCACCATCTCTTCAGAAAGTTTTTATGTTTCTCTGTCTCTTCCTCTCATTTTTAGTTCTGTGTTCTGCTCTTTGGTCTTTCTACAGTCCCAAGGACATTCATCAAATTTCTGGGCCCTGTTATAGCCTTTTGCAGGCTTTAGGCAATTCAGATATTCCCATATCTGGATGACTTGCTTCTTCAGTCTTCATCCCAGTCTAGGATTCTTCAGGATCTGTACTTCACCATGCTCCTTCTGCGCAGTGTAGGATTCACCATCAATTTCAAGAAGTCAGTTTTGACTCCTTCTCAAGACCACATTAATCTGAGTTGTAGAATCTAAACCATATAAATGTTGGCCTCTCTTCCTTCTCCCAAGGTTGTGTCTCTAACAGCTTACTTCCAGTCTCTGCTTCCCCTTTCTCTCATTTCAGCAAGGGAATTTCTCAGAGCTTTGAGGTTCATGGTATCTTCCATTCCCATGTTTTCCTTCACCAGGCTTCATATGAGGAAGCTTCAGTGGTACCTGAAGACTGTTTGGCTACAGCATTGTCACCCTCAGGAATTTCCAGTTCCTCTACTACCTCGTCTCAAACTCGAGTTTCATTGGTGAATTTGGTAAATCTTCCTTCAATCCAGGCCTGCCTTTTTAGAGTCCTACCCCTACTTAAAAGCTGTTCACAGACATTTCTGATCTAGAGTTGGGAGTCTCTTCCAACAGTCTGAAGGTTCGGGGTCTTTAGCCCCTTCATCATTAGTCAGACCACATCAACACAAAAGAGATAAGGGGACTCATTCTTGCTGTACAGGCCTTCCATTCTCTTTGGTCTTCAAGCCCTTTAAAGGTCTTTACATAAAACACGACGTCCCTTATGGGCAGAGGTAGTCTGTAAAATGACACAGAAAGACCCACTACCCTGATACTACCCCATCCCATATATGGGGAATTAAAAAGTAATATTGTCATATCCTGGGTATTATTACTTAGGCTTGTAAAGGCCCGTGTGCTGTTAGCCTAATAATCACCTATGAACTACAATCATGTGCTACGTCAACAAACTGGGGGAAACACTGCCTT
This sequence comes from Protopterus annectens, assembly GCF_019279795.1. NCBI lineage: Eukaryota > Metazoa > Chordata > Ceratodontiformes > Protopteridae > Protopterus > Protopterus annectens. Next base: position 331,549,213 of record NC_056751.1, on the reverse strand, counting down.
ATCGTTTGATGCATATGCTGCAAAACCATGCGATTCAGAAACAGCTTCTTTCCACTAGCCATCAGATTATTGAACTCTAGGAACAGTACCATTCACACTGGATATTAAGGCAGTAATCCAACAATACTGAAAGGTCTCTATAGTGCAATATGTAACAAGGTCTTACGCACACCCAGACAGCAAAGTCAGAAGTGATCAAACTGAACTGTCTTACTTTGCGATATAAATGTAGGCCTTAAATCAATTGCTTGAGTGCAGTTTTTCCAGTGAAAATAAGCTAACAACTTCGTAATGAGTGACAATCTGTTAAATCAGTGCAATATTGCAAGTGTTTGTTATTGTTGTGTTTGTCATCTGTGTCTATAGAATTTTGTGTATTATCGTCATGTTAAATGTAGTCTATGTATTGTATGCACATTGAGTCCGAACAAACGTAATTTTGCTCGATTTGCATTTGGGAGAATCGAAGTGGCAGTAGTTTACTTTGACTTGCCTTTGACTTTGACTTAATCTTCTTTGCAGACTAGCCCTTCAGGTTTGGGACTTTGCTATTCGCTATCAGGTAACCATTCAGGTGGTCTGCATCCCTTCAGAACACAACTTTGTGGCCTACTGTCTACCAGGTCCAGAATACAACCTCATGAATGGATGCTTCATGAAGAGGTGTTTCTGGACAAAGTGCATAGGTGAGATATTCCTCAAGTGGCTCTTTTTGCCTCCCCTCTGAACAGGCAACTTCCTCACTTCTGTTCCAGAGTCCTACATTCTCTGACTTGGAAGGTGGATGCCATGTCCTTTTCTTGGAAGGGAGTGTTCCTATAGGCTTAACCTTCTCCTCCTCTGATTCCCAGGGTCCTGCACAAGATCATGAAGGACTCCCGCAGAATCATGCTGATGACTCACTTTTGGCCCAGACAGCACTGGTTCTCCTTTTTCTTCACCTGGTAGGGGCAATCATTACAAGTTGCCTCTTTTGGATGCATGCTTGCCACCACATTTTTGAAGGCACGCCTAGGGTTCTGTAGGAGATCAGGAAATCCACTACTAGAAAATCCTGTGTGGCTAAATGGAAGAGGTATTCTGTTTGTCTAAAGCATTACCAGGATCCCTTCTCAGTGGATGTCCCTTTTGTCCTTTCTTTCTTGTATGAACTGCTCCATGCTGGCCTAGAATATTTTTCTGTTAAAGCTCACTTGTCAGCAGTCTCTGCTTGTCAGCCCTTGAACCTGCTTTTGGCCTCTTGTTTTGAGGTCAAACAGTTTCTTAAAGGCATCCTTCATATCAGGCTCCTAAGAAAACAAATCCCTCAATTTTGTCCTTGAAAAATTGACTCCTGCTCCTTTTGAGCCCTTTACTTCTTGTTTGCAACAGTGCACTTAGAAGACGGTTTTGTTGGTTGCTCTTACTTCAGCCAAGTGAGTTTCTGAACTTCAGGCTCTATAGTTGGATCCTCCCTTTTTGATTTTTTTTCATAGGGACAGGGTGTCTCTGTGAACTAATCATTTTATGCCAAAGGTGGTCACTGAGGTATACCTTAATCAGTCTGTCCAGCTTCCCTCCTTTTTTTCTTCTCTGCAATCTGCTAATGAGAATGTTCTTCACACCTTGTATTTACATAGACAGCTCAGATGTTTGAATAAGACAACAGCTGCCTTCAAATCTGGGCAGTTTTTTTTTTTGTTGTTGTTTTTCTTACCAGGACATCATTTTTGGCAGTTTCTAAGCAAACCATCTCCTTCTGGATTTCTAAGTACATTTCTTTTTGTTATTCCTGTCATGGTAAACAGCTTTCTGCTTCAGTTTGAGCTTATACTACTAGAGCAGTAGACTCTTCTGGAGCTTTTTTCAAAAGTTTGGATACTGGATCCTTCATAGCCGCTGTTACTTGGTCTTTTCACCACACATTTACTAAACATTGTAAGTTGGATGTCATTTCCAGAGGCAGGGCAGTGTTTGCCAGGGTTATCCTTCATGAGTTTGTGGAGGGCTCTTCTGTGCCTTATTCCTCCCATCCTTTACAGTAGCTTTGGTAATCTCCCACATGTGATTATTACTGCAACAGTGATAAAAAGAAGGGCTTAGTACAGTTCTGTGAGATCTTACTATAACAGTCAATGTCCTTCTTTTCATTGTTGTAGTATTTAGTCCCTCCCTACTGCCCCCTTTTCTTTGTTTCTATTGTTGGGAACACTCTGCTGACTGGAGGGGTGTTTGCCTTTCTTGCTTCTTTTTGTCTTCTGTTTCTCATACCGTTTGGATGTGCATATTCTCCTTTCTCCTGGGGTTGCTCTGGTTCTCCTGGGGTGCTTCACTTCTGAGTATTGAGTGCGTGTACTTCACCTTTATGGCTTACGAATGCACAGAGAGTATATGCCAGATGTACGATGCTGGGAGGATGTGAAGCCTATGGTATTCTGGCCAGATGTTGGGCTCTCCTTGACAGGAGAATCCCACATGTGATGAATATTGTAACCGTGAAAAGAAGGACATCTACTATTAACGTAAGATCTTCCACAATTGTACTTTTTAAAATGAGATTCCAAATGAAAAAAGTACTACCTTTCAGGAATACAAGAAGTTGCATAATCATTTTTATCCACAGAGGGGTTAGGACATGAGTAGTAATGGTTATTAGTGAGTAGAACAAACCCTTCATATTATTTAAAAAAAAAATAGAATGTCAGACAATACCAGTGGATCTAACAGCAGTATTGGATCAGAAATTGACTTTGGAGAGTAAGTTATTAAGCTAGTAACTTTTGTGTTTGTTAAACTTAATGAAATCTTGGAAGTGAGGGGCAGAAACACCAGAATCTTGCCATGCTTTCAACCTCTTTGTGCCATGAGCACAACAACTGAGACCCTGGGTAGTGAATGCAACTGCTTTGATTGAAAGTTTAAAATTTAATTCTCAAAGCACTAAATGCCGTGGTTAAGAAATGGAGAAGGTAAAATAAGCACAGCGTACGATTCGTAATGTGTGTGTGTAAATGCTGAAAGGCTTCATATTTGCAGCTAAAGAATTACAGTTCTTAGTAAATGCTAGTAGCTTATTAACCCAAATGTTTTATCTTAAAACTTTCTAACTCAAGTATCATCTTGGAACTATTCATGAAGTATCTGTTAATAGTTTCATAAGATATATTTTCACTAAAACAGCACCATGCTGATCTTTTTCTGTTAAACATGCATTTTAAGGCTGTGATCTTTGTGTCAGTATGGAGTCATAATTGGTATTTCTGAGGGCAGAATTGTGAAAAGCAAGAACATGCTAACATAATATAAAGTAAATCTGAATGTTCTCTACTGAATTAATCTGTCCCAGGTTTTAAATAATTTCAGTACCTTAAGAATGGACATCATTTAGTGTTAGTCTATGCAAAGAAATGAGAACTACTTATATGCAAAGAAAAAAACTGTTGCTTTCGTAAAGTGAATCTGAAAGTGTTGGTTGTGTATTGCAAATGTGAGACAGACATTATACAACTAAGTGATGATTAGTAACGAGACAGTATAGTCAAGTGGTTTACTGGACCAATATATTCCATTCTTGTTTAAATTGTCTGTAAGGACTTTGCTGTGGCATCAGGGTTGATGCAGGATAATGGAAGTTGTGGACTTCAAACTGCCGACAAGGTTGCTGCATTTGATGCTGGAAATGTTAGTTATGTTTGTCAGAAGAGGTAAAGATAGCGAACAGGTGATGTAAAGTTGTCTTCTGATATTTATGAAGGTGGTATGCTTGATTGGAAATAATGCTATTTGCAAGCTGCAAATGGGGATTTAAAGAAAAGGAAAATTATTTTGAGCAGTGTACACTAGATGATAATTGATGCTGAAAATGTATAATCCGTCCATCTCAGACTAAAACTGCTAAGCATTTGTTTTTTCTAGTTGCAGTAATATGAAAGATACTTTTATTAATATATCCGCGACAGCTAAGTTTTAAACTATTTTGACTTTTTAAAGCTTTGAAACTGGTGTTGTAGGATGTAGAGGAAAAATGTAGGTTGCAAGTATGAGTGCTATTGGTTTTGCTGGCCGTTGAAGCTGGACTTCAGCAGTGCTTCAAGTATCATCACATAGTAAACGTAAGTTTCCTAGCACAGTAATAAAGAAGTCTGCCCAGGACATATTAAAAACTACATCAATGGAAAAAAAATATTTTCCCTGCAAATTCTTTGAAGCCCAGAAATGGCCTTCACTTTTACAGCAACCAGTAGAATGCATTTTTAAAGAGAAGGCTGAAATATCAGACGAGGAAAAGAAAAAAAAATGGAGGCTCATGATGAATAAGCAGTGCATCTTTCTACTGCTAATGTAGCATCCAGTTAACAGTAGCAATGCCAAAATGTATGTCTGCTTAATTCTGTCCTTTTTGTCCCACAGACTAGTGGCTTTGTAACTGCATATGTTAAATACTCATAAAGATTTGCAGCGTCAGAATCTTGTAAAGGTAGCTTTGGTGAGTAAACCTCTGTGGGGTATTTTAATTGCTGTGGTGAGTTCAGAGGATGGCTAAATTAGATAAAAGTTCCATCTATGTAAGCAATTATGTAAAGTTTGCATTTCTTGAAAGTACAAAGATAGATCTGATGTTGTTAATCTTCTTTCCTTTCATCACTGATGGGTTCGGTTCTGAGCCCTCGGAACCGAGTCGGCCTATCACCAAGCTCGCTCCAGCCAAAAAAACTCTTGAGCTAAGTCTCTACCCAGAATTCCCTTCTCCCTGTTACCTCAGCTCTCGTTTGCCATGTAGCCGTAAAGCCGTGTTTCAGCCGAGCTCTCAGCTAAGTGAAACCTTTTTGATATTTGTATTAAAATCCTTGGATATCTTCATATTTTATTAAGCGATTAGTATTTTTAGTGTTGTTTCTTTTGTCTCACCTTGTTCTTTCCTCTCTACCCATTGTTACCGTTGGTATACTTTCAAGTACAATTGTTGGTACATCCTTTCTTCCCTTACCCCTGTGGTATTTCTTCAATACCATAGTTGGTATTGCTTTTCCCATTTAACCTGTTAGCTTTAACCTTTATTCAGTGTATTGTTATATTTGTGATTTTTTTTTTTAATGGCGTTGACTTCATTGTAGTTGGATTATACAGTTGACCTGTGGTGTTTTTCTACCAAGATGTCGGATAAGAATGGTACTTAAGGTTTTAAGCATTGTACTTCTTGTAAGGGCAAGTTACCTTACAGTGATTCACATGATGACTGTGCATATTGTTTGGGAGTGTCCCACCTTTCGGTGCAGTCTCCATGTGACTTTTGTCAGAATTTCAGCCAATGCACTCTTAATGAGCACAAAAATAAACTCATTCTGAAAGGGTTATTCAAGTCTCCCTTCTCAGATGCCATTTCTGTGATGGAGGTCTCAACCCCTCCTTCTAAGGACAAAAAGAGATCCTAGTCTGTTCCTTCTTCACCATTGGGTGATCAGAGCAAGCCTGGGAAATCAAAGGTCCCTAAGTTATCGTCAGAACATAAATCTGTCTCTTTGGCTCCGACCATCTCAAAACCTTCGATACCGACGCCCGTTTGGCACCAGCCCTGCCTCCGGCACCGATCATAGACCTTACTATGCCTATTTCGACTTCGGCACCTGTAGCCACTTCAGCTCCGGGCACACCTTCGACTACACCATTAGTTTCCATTTTGGAACCGACCGTTACAGCTCCGAGTGCCACTTTGGCACTGAGCGTTGTACCGACCTCACTGGATTTGACCCCTTTACTACCGGTCTCGAAACTAGAGACTTCGGTGCCAGCAGACCTTGCACCATGGACCTGATACTCCCCCTCCATAGATCCGTTTCTGGGCCAAGCATATAGCCCATTCCTCGAACGTCCTGACTCTCCGTCTGGAGTATCCATTCGATCCACCAGGAGGCTTTCAGAACATGACATGGTGCATCTTGTAGACCAGCTGTTGTTAGCCAGGGGGATTCCCTCACTTTCTAAGACCCATCCACCTGCAGGACTTGGATTGCCTTATCCATAGACTCCATCTTACACTCCTCCTTCGACCATCTTGGTTCCGAAGCCTTCTGCTCTGACATCCTTCTTGGAACCCATCACCTCGGCGTCTACGGTGTGTCTCACTCTGGCTCAGAGTTTGTCCCTTTGGTCTTCGGTTCCCGCTGAGCCGGTCCTTCCTCAATCTGAGGATTGGAGGATGGGCGAGTCAGCCCAGGGTACAGAGCCGCCTCTCTCCTCGGTTCCATCCTCAGTGCCGATGGCTGCATCGACGCCGCTCGTGCTTGAGGCCCCATCCGTGGGGGCGGGTTCATCAGAGAGGGGTGTGACCCCGATCCCGATGTTGTCTTTATTGGTTCCGGGCTCCCATCCCTCTTTCGCAGACCACCCCCCCAGGACACTGCAGAGAAGCAGCAGGATACCCCTGTTCAGGGTACCCACTCTTCCGAGTCCTCCTCAGAGACCCCCACTGAGGATCCCCCTCAAAAGAAGACATGCAAGAGGAAGCACATGGACTCACCCGAGGAGTCCTTAATGGAAGACATGGATTACGATGCTGGTGAAGGGTTTCCACTATCACCTTCTGATGATGACTCCTTTGGAGACATCCTGGAGATGTTAAAGCAGAGAGGTGACTGAAAGCCCTCCAACCCTTTGTCTGAGGAGTCCTTGTTCCTGCAGGGCTTTTCGCCTGGCCTTCTACCTCTTGGGTGACTCCGCCTGCCAACGAGCTCGACCACCTCATCGTGCAGTGTGCTTGGAAGAACCCGCATTCCATTGAGGCGATCCCTTGGAGACCAGACAAAATTCTTTCCCCTCCCGAGGAGAAACCCGCATTGGTCCAAAGGGTTACCAGTTGATGCTATGGTGGTTGCAGCAGCCACGAAAAAGGACATGGGTGAGGTAAGTCCCACTGTCCACCCATCCAACAGGGAGTCCCGGGCAGTGGACAGACTTGGGAAGAGTGTTTTTGCATCAGGGACCTTTGCTATACAGTCCCTGAACTATTTGGTACACTTTACGAGACTCCAGAGGGACTTGATCTCCGAACTCTCTGGGACACTCGCAGGACAGTTGTCTGACGAGGTCAGGGACAAAGTGGCCTCGCAGCTCGCAACCCTGGAATCAATATCCAACTTGTCTATGAGGTTGCTGTCACACGAAACCGAAGGGGTGGCTAGAGCAGCAGGTTCGGGCATTGTTATGAGGCCTGGGTGCGCATTTGTGACCTCGCGGATCCCTTCAAGTCTTCCTTTCTGAATGCTCCCATCGAAGCTTCGTCCCTTTTTGGCTCCAAAGTGAAGAACACGCTAGCCAGGTGTGAGCAAGATGGAAAAACCCTGTCTGCCGTAGGCCTACGGTTTTCCAACCCTCAGCGTACCTTCTCCAGCAATCAGAGGAGTGGGAAAATGTGGCATAAGAAATCTCAGGGTCCTTTCCATGCTGCACGTGGTGATGATACTCCCAAAGGCAGAGGGGGTAACAGTTCTGGAAGATGCCCCTATAGAGGCAGAGGGGGCCTTCGTAACCAGGGCTCCAGGGACTCTTTCTCTGGACAGCCTTATCAGCGCTCCTGAGGGGTGGCCCAATTGCTTACTTCTGGAAGCAGTCGGGGGTCGTTTCTCTCTGCACCAAGCTGCCTGGCAATCTATCACCGCCGATCGTTTGGTGCAGAACATTATCATCAGAGGTTACACCATTCCCCTTTCTTGTCAGCCAAAATCTCCAAGAAAACTTCCCGACGTTCCACCCAGTCAAGGGAAAGAAGCAGCTTCAGAGATTATAAAGCTGTCTCAAAAAAAAAAGAGTCATTCAGCCAGTCCCACCAGACCAGTGCAGATCCGGATTTTACTCTAGATTCTTTTTGGTGCCAAAAAAGTCAGGGAACTGGAGGCCCATTTTGGATCTCAGCAGTTTAAACAAGTCTGTCACCCAAACCAAATTCCGGATGGTCACAGTTCAGTCCATCCTTCCCTTTTTAAGAGAAGACGATTGGATGTGCACTATAGATCTCCGGGATACGTATTACCACATCAAGATGGACAAATGCTCCAGGAGTCTGCTTCGTTTCTGGCTAGGAGCCAGTCATTACCAATTCTGTGCCCTGCCGTTCAGTCTCTCTACAGCCCCCAGAGTGTTCATGAAATGCATGGCAGTGGTAACAGCTCACTTGAGACTAAAAGGATTCTGGGTGTTTCCATATCTAGACGACTGGCTCCTTACCGCCCCCACCAAGCATCTTCTGGTAACAGCACTGCACTATACTCTCTCTGGCAGAATTGTTGGAAATAACGATACATTGGGAGAAATCAAACCTTATCCTTACACAACAGACAGAGTTCATTGGCGCAGTGTTCAATACTCAGTCCTGTCTGGTATCACTCCCAATTCACAGACTCCATCGATTGAGGCTTCAACTCCGGGAGATACTGTCTCAAACAACAGTATCTGCAAGGGAAGTTCTTCAGGCCCTAGGTTCTATGGCTGCATCAATTCCAGTAGTGCCTCTAGCAGAGCTACATATGCGGATTCTGTAATGGCTTCTTCTGTGTCAATGGTACCCAAACTATCAGTACCTTGATTACCAGATTTGAATAACCAAGTCCTGCAAACAGAACCTGCTATGGTGGCTGAGGCCAGACTTAGATCTTTGGAGTCGCCCATTTCAACCTTCTCGGCCCATAGCCATTGTGACCAGGGATGCTTCCCTGATCGGGTGGGGGGGGCCATTCCTAGGGAAAGACTAACCAAGGCACATGGTCTACCTCAGAGGCCCACCTGCATATCAGTGTTCTGGAACTGAGAGCCATGCTGTTAGAGTTGCAGGCCTTCCATTTGGCTCTCCCTTCCGGGACAATTGCAATTCAATCAGACAATATGTCAGTGATCTGGTACATCAACAAGCAAGGAGGAGCCAAGTCCTACCCCCTATGTCAAGAAGCCATGAGAATTTGGCAGTGGGTGATAGCTTCCAACTGCTTTCTGATAGCAACGCATATCCTGGGAGCTCCAATGTGATTGCGGACAATCTGAGCAGATGCATCCTCATGCCCCACGAGCGGTCCCTCAACCCCGAGGTGGCATCTGTAATCTTCAGCCCCTGGGGCCAGCCTTGCTGTGATCTTTTCGCTTTCCCATCAAACACCAAGTACAGCAGCTATTTCGCCCTATTTCCCCCAGAGGGGGAGTCAGCGAGGGACACTCTGATCCACGATAGGCCCATGGGACTTCTTTATGCTTATCCTCCCATCCTTCTGATCCTACAATTTCTAAAGAAAGCTCTTCAGTTAAGATGCAAAGTGATCCTAATAACCCCATTTTGGTCTCGACAGGTTTGATTCCCCTTCCTTCGGCCCTATACTCACCGTGGATTCTGGACCCTCTACCAGATCTGATTACTCACTCCCCCAAGAGTTGACTCACACAAATCTGTCCAGTCTCAAGCTGACAGCTTAGTTTCTCCACTTCCATTAGTCGCCAGACAAGCTAGTATCTCCTCGCCTGTTCGAGACATCATTCTGGCTTCTCACAAACCACCCACCAGAAGACTATATCAGGATAAATGGAAAAGGTTCTCCATCTGGTCCAAGGACAACATGCTAGACCCATATTCGGCGCCAGTTACTGCAGTTCTTCAATACTTGGCTGTGTTTTTTGGTAATGGAGCCTCTGCCTCTACTGTACGAGTGCATCTAGCGGCAGTTGCCAATTTTCACAGTGGTATAGATGGCACCCCTCTTATCTTTTTGCACCTTTGCAAGGCTTTCCTCAAGGGGACCTCTCATCTCAGGCCTCCCGTCAGACAACCCGTGGAACCATGGAACCTCCCATTAAGTCCTTCAGTCTTTGACTCAAAAACCCTTTGAGCCTGCTGCTAAGTGTGACCTAAAGTTTTTGTCTTGGAAATCTTTGTTCCTGTTAGCCATTACCTCTGCCAGAAGAGTCTCGGAGCTGCAGGCATTGTGTATCAAGAGGCCCTATCTGGTCTTTCATAAAGACAGAGTGTCACTTCGGACAAATCCATCATTTCTTCCCAAGGTTGTTTCTGAATTCTCCATTAACCAGACCATTGATCTACCAGGGTTTTTTCTGAATTTTGCCAGTAGAGGAGAATATTGCCTTCACTCCTTAGATGTACGTAGACAATTGAGATTTTACCTAGACAGGACCAAACCTATCCGTAAATCTGAACAGCTTTTCATTTCTTTTTCTGGACCCAAAATGGGAGAGGCTGTTTACAAGGTTTCATTATCAAGATGGATAAGGGACTGCATACGTTTCATCTATTCCCGCCGCAATGAACCCATGCCAAAAGTTAAAGCTCACTCCATTAGATCTATGGCAACATCTATAGCATTCCAGCCCAGGGCTTCCATGGGATGAAATCTGTGCAGCTACTTGGGTTAAGCCTCATACCTTTATCAGTCATTACAAATTGGACCTGGTTTCCAGAGGGAGAGCTGCCTTTGGCTCAGTGGCACTCAGGAATGTTCTTCCATAAGGGCCACCCATAGACCTCAAGGTAGCTTGAGATTCTTTCCCATCAGTGATGAATGGAAAGAAGATTAACAACATCAGATAAAGAAGTTATGTCTTACCATAACATTCCATCTGTGTTGTTCATCTTCTTTCATTCATCACTTCCCACCCTCCTTACCCCTCCAAAGGCTCCTGGGGATGCTTTGGGTCTAAGTGGTGCCTTACGGTACTTGCGCAGGAGTGGCCTCGGCTTTACTTCCCTTTCTTAGCAAACTCGATCTGACGTAACAGGAAGAATGGCATTCTGGGTAGACTTTGCGCAAGAGTTTTTTTGGGCTGGCGCAAGCTTGGTAATAGGCCGACTCAGTTCCGAGGGCTTGGAACCGAACCCATCAGTGATGAATGAAAGAAGATGAACAACACAGATGGAATGTTATGGTAAGACATAACTTATTTTTTTTTTTTACAGTCCCTTACACAAAAGATAATTTGGAATTTGATATTGTTAATCCTTGTTCATTTCTTACACCTGGGTTATCGGTTCCAACCTCGGCCATCTTCCAAGCTCACAACAACCACAAACTCTCGAGCTAAACTCTTGGCACAATTCCCCTCTACCTGTTACCCCAGATTTCGTTTGCCGCATTGCCATTCACTCATGTCAAGCCACTTCACTTGAGCTAAGTAAACTTCTTTGATAATACATTATCGTATTGCAGTTATTCTCTGTTCTAATTTTGTTAAGTAGTTATCTCTTACCCCTATTGCATCTAGCAACTCTTTTTTGTTTTTTTTTAGCCCTTCTTTCTTCTTACCGTGAGGTAACTCCTTTGCCATCGTTGGTAAAATCTTTCATGCTTTACCTTCGGGTATTTCTCGTACTATTGTTGATACCTTCTTCCTTTCTTTTCTTTCTTCCTCCTATCATGGCAGAGAAAAAAGGTGGTCCAGGATTTAAAAGATGTGCGGATTGTGGGCATAAATTGCCTATTTCGGATGCACATGCATTATGTGTTTAGTGTTTGGGTGTGCCTCACTTGACTGTTGACCTGCCTTGCGGGATTTGTGCTAATTTTTCTAACATGACTTTGGTGGAAAGGAAAAATCAACTGATTTTAAAGGGACTACTTAAATCTTCATTTTCAGAGGCTATTTCTGGATCAGAGGCTTCAACCCCTCCTAGTTCCCATAAGAAAAAAGATGAACACAAGAAGGCCAAGTCTCTCCCGTCGTCTCCTGATGGGGACAACCAGGAACCGAGACCTAAGAAGGCCAAACTTTCTAGTTCGGATTTAATTTCCTTGGCCCCGAGGCTTTCGGTATCTAGATTTTCGGCACCAAAGCCTATGGCACCTCCCATTACTTCGGCACCGAGTTTTATGACCTATACCTCATCGGAACCGAGGGGCTCCTCGGTTCAGACTACCTTAACGGCACTGAACTTGTCCTTGATGCAGACCTTTCCAACGTCTGTGACTGTTCTGACATCCACTCCTGCTTCAACTCTGACTATTTTCATGGCACCGACTATTCTCTCGGTACCGACCACCTCGTTTTTTGCACAGACTCTTTCGGCACCTACCATAGTGCCATCTACCAATTCGGCACTGACTTCGTTGGTGTGGACCTTCTCTTCAGCACCGAGGATTTCCTCGGTGCAGACACCAATAGTACAAGCCTTAACAGCTCCAGTGTTTTCGGAGCAGTCACCTATTTTAGCACCGTCCAAAGACCCCTTTGTGGGCACCGAGTTTCCTGCATCCTTGGATAGACCTGACTCCCCTTCAGCTATGTCTATGAGATCCACTAGAAGCCTCTCGGAACATGATGTGGTGCGCCTTGTGGATCAATTGCTTTTGGCCAGAGGTATCCAACCCTCCAAGAACTACTCTTCCTTTGGAGGTGATCACCCTTCTCCAAGGACTCCTACTTATTTTCCTCCTTCATTGCCTTTGAAGCCCCCTGCTGTAGCACAGACTTCCCTCACTTCGGCTCCTTTCAAGGACCTCACTAAGGAGTCGCAGTTGCCTTTGTGGCAGGAGAGACTTGTCACTCCAGTTACTGCTCTGGATGCTAGCTGTGATATACGTACCCCTGTTTTTCACAGCCATCCAGGGACTCCGAGTTGGCGGGCTGATTTCCTTGAGTGGGGTGGGACTTCTCATGGAGAAGACTCTTGCATCTGTTGGCAATCCTGTGCTATCAGTGCCTCTGTCCTCCTCTAGACCAAAATTCACACAAGACACATCTGGCAGACACCGGGTACAAGGGCCTCAGGGCACACTCCCACTGGAAGCCCCTTTTGCGCTGTCTTCTCCAGATTCTCCCCCTGAGGAAGTTCATTGCAACAGTTCATGTAAGAAGCACGTGGACTCCCCAGAAGAGTCCCTCACGGAAGACACGGACTTTGATGATGGGGAAGGGTCCCCTCGGTCACTCCTGAGGTATCCTTTGGAGATATTCTCGAAATACTTAAGCAGAGAGGTGATTGGCAGCCCTCTAACCCGACCTCTGAAGAGTCTGTGTTCCTGCAGGCCTTTCATGCCAGGCCCCCTACCTCTTGGGTTACTCCACCTGCCGACGACCTTGTCCAGCTCGTCATGCAGCGTGCATGGAAGGCTCCTGATGCTGTTGATGCCATTCCCTGCAGGACAGATAAAATCCTGTCCCCTCCAGATAGTGAGCCTCACTGGTCCAAAGGTCTTCCTGTAGATGCCTTGGGGGTGGTGGCTGCAACAAAGAAGGATCTGGTGGAAGAAAGACAGACTGTCCACCCGCCCAACAAAGAGTCCCAGGCGCTGGACAGATTAAGGAAGCATACCTTTGCATCAGTGACCTTTGCTGTCAGGTCCCTGAATTATATGGCACATTTTACCAGGCTTCAAAGATACTTAATTTCTGAGCTCTCTGAAACCTTGGCCGGAGCTGTGTCTGATGAGGTCTGGGTCAAAGTGGCCTCACAGTTAGCCACCCTTGAATCGATTTCTAACTCCTCCATGCGTCTGATTTCTCACACATCAGAAGGAGCAGCTAGAGCAGCGGGTGCAGGCATAGTCATGAGATGGCATGCCTGGATGCGCTTGTGTGATTTCGCAGAACCTTTCAAGGCTTCCTTTCTGAATGCTCCCATTGAAGCCTGTTCGTTGTTTGGACCCAATGTTAAAGACAAACTGGCTAGGTGTGAACAGGACGGTAAGACCCTCTCTGCCGTGGGTGTCCGCTATTCTTCCCCTCAATGGGCTTTCTCCAGAAACCAGAAGAGTGGGAAGATGTGGCACAAAAAGTCTCAGGGTTCTTTCTGTGACACACAAGCCGAGTTTTCCCCAAGAGGCAGAGGGGGAAACTCATATGGAAGGCACCCCTTTCAGGGCAGAGGAGGTCCGTGTAACCAGGGTTCCAGAGATTCTTTCTGTGGGCAGTCCTACCAGCGCTCCTGAAGAGCGCCCCAACTGCTTTCCTCTGGAAGCAGTTGGGGGTCATTTCTCTTTGTACCTTTCTGCCTGGCTAACCATTACCACTGATTCTTGGGTACGAGAGATAATAATCAGAGGTTATCATATTCCCTTCGATCTTTGTCCCGCCCCACTAAGAAGCTTACCCGACGTTCCATCCAGTCAAAGGGTAGAAGCAGCATTAGAGATTTCAAAGCTGCTAAGAAAAAGAGTCATCCAAATAGTCCCACCAGACCAGATAGGATCCGGATTCTACTCAAGATTATTTTTAGTGCCAAAAAAGACCAGGGACTGGAGACCAATTTTGGATCTCAGTGTGCTAAACAAATTCATAGAAGTACAGAAATTCCAGATGGTCACTATACAGTCTATCCTCCCATTATTAGAGGCATGCGATTGGATGTGCTCTATAGATTTTCAAGATGCGTCCTACCACATAAAGGTGGACAGACCATCGAGAAGATTCCTTCGCTTCCGTGTGGGAGCCAGTCATTACCAGTTCCGAGTACTGCCCTTCAGACTCTACAGCCCCCAGAGTGTTCACCATGTGCATAGCAGTTGTCACAGCCCACTTGCGACTGCAAGGATTTCGGGTGTTTCCAGACCTAGATGACTGGCTCATCACCGTTCCCACCAGAAATCTATTGGAAAAAGCCTTGGCATGCTCTCTTCACACCGCAGAAAGTTTAGGTATAATTATAAACTGGCAAAAATCCAACCTATCCCCATCCCAATCCATAGATTTCATTGGGGTCCTGTTGGATACAAAGAACTGCATGGCATCGATTCCAGAGCACAGAATCTTAAGGATAAAACAACTCATACCTATCCTCTCAAGGGAAAGATCGACAGCACATTCTTTTCTCCAGCTGTTGGGTTCCATGGCAGCTTCCATCACCATTGTCCTCCTCGTGGGTTTTCACATGAGGCTTTTACAATGGTTACTACTCACCCAATGGTACCCTTTTCAGTTTCCTCTCATCCCAGATTCGAGTGACTCGAAGATGCAAACAAGACTTAATTTGGTGGATGTCGCAGAACCCGTCACAATGGTCTTGCCCCTTCACACCCCAACAGCCCAAAGCCACAGTGACCACGGACGCCTCCCTGAAGGGGTGGAGCTTTTTCAGAGGAAGACAGTTCAAGGCACGTGGACGGACCTAGAGGCTCAATTGCATATAAATGTCCTAGATCTGAGGGCGGTGCTTCTAGCTTTGCAAGCATTTCATCCCTCCTTCCGTCAGGGACTATTGCAATACAATCGGACAATATGGCTGTAATCTGGTACATCAGCAAACAAGGTGGAACCAAATCCTACCCACTTTGTCAGGAGGCCATGAGGATATGGCAATGGGTGATGGCTACCAACCGCTTTCTTTTAGTGACGCACATTCCCGGGAGTTCCAACATGATAGCAGACAGATTGAGCAGGTGCATTTTGCAACCACACGAGTGGTCTCTGAATCCTCTTATAGTGGCGGAGATTTTCAACTGCTGGGGATGTTCATTGTGTTACCCTGCTGCAGTCATCACACTTGGGTTATCCTGCCATCAGGCGGTCCCGCAGTCGGCCTGAGTTCCAAAGTCTTGGTCCGGCGTCGGTTGCTGTCGCTTCCTCCCTGACGTCAGTGCGCCAGGGGTATATGAGGCATCCAACGCCATTTTCTTTAGTCTTTCTTGCCGCGCGGTGCCCGAAGCAGAAGCAGTTTGCAAGTGCCGGTCGGCCGACACCTGAGATTTTCTAATCGAATTTCAGTCCGAAGTCTTCAATAATGCTAAGTACCCCATTGGGGAACCTTTTCTTGCCTCAGTCCGATGTCTGAAAAAGTTAACAATTGCATTTCTTGTGGGAAGCAAATACCTCATAAGGACTTCCATTCTTATTGTATTCTTTGCCTAGGCCCAGACCACGACATCACAGGTTGTCGGTTTTGTGCTAGGTTTAATAAACGAACTATCAAACGCTGTTTTGACTTTGCACGGCATTACTTTGGTAGGAAATTTAATTATATCATGCCGTCGGAGCAGCCAACGACCGGCATGCATAAAAAATGCAAGGATAAGGACAGGCAGCCTGGGACCAAGCCAGACTCCGAGGCCTCTGCTGGGCCTGTCGCCGGTTCTCAGGTTTTCAGTGAGGTGCCTACGCAGCCCCTGATGACCGCAGAATTGGAACCCCAGAGAGCTGCGGATTCTCAAGCGGAGTGTACTAGGCCGTCGCAGCCATCTTCATTAGGCCCTTCCGACAGCGGAGCAGAAGGAGATCCCGGTGCAGTAGAAACACCTTCGGTTGCAGAAGGTGTCTTCAGACCGACTACACTCACTATTAAATCTTATGGTAAGCTTAAAACTCCATTAAAACCAAAAAAGACTGTACATCAGTCTCCAGTTCAAGGCCCCATGCCTAAGAAACAGATACTTAAGATGGCTGAAGATTTGATTACCCTAATCAAGGGTTCTCATCCCCCTCCAGATAAAAGACCAAGACAAGAGGATTATGCCTCCTCTGACCAGGTTTCTATTTCCTCAGATTCTTCTGAGGAACAGGATTACGCTTTTCCCCCTTATGAAGACTCTGATGCTGAAGACTATTCCCTCAGCATCTCCCCCTGAAGACTACTCCTTTAGGGAAACTTTACATACCATGAGGGAACATTTCCATTGGGAAGGCCAGGACTACTCTGATTCTAAGAAAAGGCTCCGAGAGTTCCTTTTGCTACCCCAGCACAGACCACTTGCTATCCCTCCAGTTTTAGACATTGTGGATGATGTTTACTTGGAGTCTAGTCTAAATCCAGACTCTCTACCTCCTGCTCCAGCCAAACCAGGCAGATACTACAGAGTACCTGACTCGCACAAATTCCTTTATAAAAGCCCTGTGGCTGACCCAGAAACAATTTCCCAGGGTCCCAAATGGGCTAAAGCTTCTATAGCTAAAAATCCTGTGCCCTCTGAAAGGGATTCCAGAGCCCTAGATAGATGGGGAAAGAAGATATACACCTCAGCTACTCTGGCTATGAGAGCATTAAATTGTCAGTTTCACATGCTGAAATATTAGCAATTCCTAATGTCTCAATTAAAACAAAAAAAATGAGCACACATTCTGAACAGTCTGAATTCAAGGAAATGCAGGATCTGTTGCATGCAGCTGAACAGGTGGGCAAACATACTTTACAATGTGGATTTGATTCATTGGAAGCTTCCTGTAGAGCAGCTGTTACTGGGTCTGTCATACGTAGACATGCTTGGTTAAAACAACAAACCCTACCTGATCATGTTAAAGCAAAATTATTGGATGCACCTTTACAGCAGGATGTATTATTTGGTGTCAAAGCAGAAGAGGTTTTAAAGAAAATGGAGGATAAGGCAAAGTCTATGCAGGCGGTCAAGGATTTTTTACAGGTACAACCCCCTCGTTTCAGCAGAAATTGGCCAACAAAAAACTGGTCCTTTCCAGCTTCTGACAGGTCACAGAGGGGCAAATACAGACGCCCAAGGGGCAGAGGTCAGTCACAAGGCCCTTACAAACCTCGCCAGTGGGGTACTGCTACCCAGAAAGGAGGAGAAGACAGGCCCCAAGCTAGCAGAAGACAAACACAATGACTCAACCCTCAAACTACCAAGCAAATCTCTCTTGGCAGCTCCCTTGGGAGGAAAATTAGCACCTTTTGCAGACAACTGGCACATCATCACAAAAGACAAATGGGTCCTAAACATTGTCTCACAAGGATACAGATTCCACTTTCATACCTTGCCAAGGATAAAAGGAATGCCAAACCTGCCACCAAATCAATGGGCAGAGGCACAAAAACAAATTGGAGCTCTCATGGACATGAGAGCCATTCAACAGGTACCTACACAGGAGCAAGGACAATGATTTTACTCAAGACACTTTCTAGTCCCAAGAAAGGACAAAGCATGGAGACCCATTCTGGATCTTTCAGTTCTGAACACCTATCTGCAAGTACCAAAATTCAAGATGTTAACTCTACAGCAGCTTCTTCCCATGCTGGGCAAGTAGGCTTGGCTAGTAACGTTGGACCTCAAGGAGGCATACCTGCATGTCCCTATCAGACAAAATTGCAAAAGATACCTCCTCTTCATTGCAGGTTCAACCCATTATCAATTCTCTGCACTGCCCTTTGGCTTATCTACTGCGCCCAGGGTCTTCACAAAATGCCTGGCACCAGTAATTGCATACTGCAGACAAAGAGGAATTCAAATATACCCATACCTGGACGACTGCCTTATTCAAGCAGAAAGCAAGGACATTATTTTAAAGCATCTGGCGGTTGTCAAACACCTTCTAAGTTGCCTAGGGTACACAGTAAACGAAAAGAAATCAAAACTAGTGCCCTCACAAAACATAATATTCCTGGGTGCCAACTTGAATACAATGGCCCAGATGGCTTATCTCACGCCATACAAGCAACAGCTGACTCAATACTTCAAAATAATGGCAACAAAGACCCAGCTCCCTGCAAGAAAAGTTCTGCAGGCCTTGTTATTCATGGCATCTTGCATACTACTAATACCATTTGCAAAACTGCATATGAGGAAATTACAATGGTACCTGAAAAGCATATGGACTCAGCACAGCCACAGCTTGGAAACAATGATACCACTCATTCCCTGCCTTCAACAGGAGTTTCTCTGGTGGGCACAGGCATGTCACCTCAACAAGGATCAGCCTTTCACCTTACCCACAGCCAGGCAAACTATGACAACAGATGCATCGGACTATGCCTGGGGAGCACACATGGCAGGACAGTGCATTCAGGGCAAATGGACTACAGATCAAAGACATCTGCATATCAATCAAAAAGAAATGCTAGCAGTACAGAATGCCCTAACAGCTTTCAAGGACCTCTTACATCCAGGACAACTAATAATAAAGACGGACAATACCACAGTAATGTGGTACATAAACAAGCAAGGGGGCACACATTCCTACCCTCTATGCAGGCAAGCAATGACCTTGTGGAACACAGCACTGTCTTACCAAGTTCAACTACAAGCACAATTCCTGCCAGGAAAGAAAAACACATTGGCAGACGACCTAAGCAGAAACATCATGGATCCCCATGAGTGGAAACTAGATCCACAAGTATTTGCAATGATAATTCAAAAATGGGGACGCCCAAACATAGATCTGTTTGCCAACCCCCAAAACTACCAACTTCAAAAATTTTGCACAAGGACATTCCACCCACAAGCCTTGAAAGTGGACGCCCTCTCATTCAGTTGGAAAACATTAACCGTGTATGCCTTTCCTCCACTGCCTCTTCTAGCAAAGGTACTGCTGAAAGTCAGATTAGAGAGGCCACAAATGATACTCATTGCACCAGACTGGCCACGCCAGCACTGGTATCCAATGGTAAGGAACATGGCCCACAGCCCACCATGGATTTTACCTCAAATTCCTCACCTGCTCACCCAGCGAGACAATCAGATTCTACACAGCCAGCTCAAGACTTTAAACCTGGCTGCATGGCAAATTACCTAAACAACCTGCCAACACCTCTATCCAAAGCTGTTATGGATGTCATTCTGGAGGCCAGGAGGACCAGCACCAGGAAAACCTATTCAGACAAATGGAAAAGATTTTGCGCCTGGAACCAGGCTAAAGGCCAAAATCTCCTTGATCCAAACATTCCTCAGATTCTACAATATTTAACTGAGATGTTGCACAAAGGACTTTCTTTTTCATCTGTTAAGATCCACGCCTCAGCAATTTCAGCTCATTATAACACGGATCTTCCTTTATTTTCACATCCACTCCTAAGACAGTACCTCAGAGGGGCTAAGAACATAAGACCGCCCAGGAGAGCACCAACACCTACTTAGGATCTCAACTTTGTTTTGGAAAAGCTTACACTGCCGCCCTTTGAACCAGCTTTTTCAGCTGATTTAAAATTTCTTTCATGGAAAACTGCCCTGCTACTAGCAATAACTTCAGCTAGAAGAGTCTCAGAGCTACAGGCACTAATGGCAGTGGAGCCTTTCCTCATTTTTCATCAAGACGGAGTCTCTCTACAAACTAACCCTTCCTTTATGCCAAAGGTGGTATCCAGTGTGGTCCTAAACCAAACCATTCATTTGCCCACCTTTTTTCCAAATCCCCATAACAAAGGAGAAAGACTCCTGCACTCTTTGGACATTCACAGGCAATTACGTTACTACTTGGATAAAACTAAGGCTTTCAGAAAATCTGACCAGCTCTTTGTATCCTATGCTGCAGGATCACAAGGAAAAGCTATCTCAAAACAGACCATTTCAAAATGGATAGGACATTGCATACGTTTCTGCTACACGGATCATGGGAAACCGGTACCTGCTAACATTAGGTCCCACTCCACCAGGGCTACAGCTACATCAGCAGCCTTTCTCAGGGGGGTGCCAACCAAGGATATTCTGGAAGCTGCAACTTGGAGTTCAGTGCACACCTTCACCAAACACTATCACTTACCTCTATATTCTAAGTCTAGAGCTGGTTTTGCCACTGCAGTTTTGCAGGGCCTACTAGCTTCTTCTAACCCTGTTTAACTCCACCACCCATCCTTAGCTTTGGGATTCAACCAAAGTGTGATGACTGCAGCAGGGTAACACGATGAGCATAGTACAGTTTTGTACCTACCATAAATGTAGATGTTCGAGTGTTCACCCTGCTGCAGTCCAGGTTACCCTCCCTCCATCCCCTCTGAACTAGCTGGACTTATCTATACCTTTGTATCCTATACAACCTCTGTGGTGTATTTGCTTGTGCCTGAAGGTATTGTTTTATTTTTATATGTACATTTTTATATAGCACTATATATATTGCCTATCTATTGTGGGCACCTGACATCTGGGGCAAGAAAAACTGAAGAAAATGGCGTTGGATGCCTCTTACATATCCCTGGCGCTCTGACATCGGGGAGGAAGCGACAGCAACCAACGCCGGACCAAGACTTTGGAACTCGGGCCGACTGCAGGACCGCCTGACGGCAGGATAACCCAAGTGTGATGACTGCAGCAGGGTGAACACTCGAACATCTACATTTATGGTAGGTACAAAACTGTACTTCTCCCTTGCTGCAACCTTTTTGCATCCCCAGCCAACTACAAGTGCAGCAATTACTTCACCCTAATTCCCCCTCTGGGACAGTCACCCAGGGACGGTCTCGTCCACGACTGGTCCTCGGGTCTGCTTTATGCCTTTCTCCCTCTTCCTCTCATTCCCCAGTTCCTGAAGAAAAGCCCACCGGTTGAAGAGCAAGATAATCCTCATTGCGCCATATTGGCCTCTGCAAATTTGGTTCCCCTTCTTATGGCCTCACCTGCTAGATTAACCATGGATTCTCGATCCAACTCTGGATTTGATCTCCCATCCACAGAACCTGATTCACCCCAACCTGAACAGCCTGAAGCTCACAGCTTGGCTCCTCCACTTCCAGTGATTGCCAGCAGACTGATCTTTCTTCCTCAGTATGTGACATTCTTATTGGGTCTCATAAGTCTTCCACCAGAACTACTTTTCTCAGCAAGTGGAAAAGGTTTACCATTTGGCTGAAGGAAAAAGAGATAGACCCTTTTTCAGCATCAGTGCCAGTAGTACTGGAGTACCTGTCCAGTTTATTCCAATCCGGCCTATCTGCTTCTACCATTCGAGTTCATTTGGTCGTGATATCTAATTTTCACAATGGTGTCCATGACTCTTCTGTTATGTCACACAAATTATGCAAGTCTTTTCTAAAAGGCATAAATCATTTGAAATCCCCTTTTAGAGAACCTAGCCAGCCATGGGATCTGTCTTTTATCCTGCAAGCGTTGACTATGACTCCTTTTGAACCAGCTTTTTCATGCAACCTCAAGTTTCTTTCTTGGAAAACTTTGTTCTTGGTCACCATTACTTCTGCCAGACGTATCTCTGAACTTCAAGCTCTATGCATCAAACAGCCTTACTTAATCTTTCATAATATTTCATAAAGATAGTGTCATTGAGAAGTAATCCTTCCTTCCTGCCAAAAGTGATCTCTGAAATGTCCATTAACCAATCCATTGAATTGCCAGTTTTCTTTCCCAATCATTCTAACAGAGGAGAGTATTGCCTACATACCCTTGACATTCACAGGCAACTTCGTTTCTATCTGGGTAGAACTAAGTCTTCTCGCAAATCAGATCAACTGTTCCTGGCCTATTCTGGTCCTAGACTTGGATGTGCTGTTTCTAAGGTCACATTGGCTAAATGGTTAAAAGACTGTGTAACATTTATTTACAAAACTCACAATATCCCTCTGACTACAGCTGTTAGAGCTTATTCCACTAGGTCGGTTGCAACTTCTGCTGCCTTTCATGCTAGTGCTTCTTTACCTGACATTTGTGCAGCTGCAACTTGGGCTGGACCCCATACCTTCATCAGCCATTACAAATTGGATTTGGCCTCCAGAGGAAGAGCATCCTTTGGTTCAGTGGTGCTCAGGAATGTCCTTCCATGAGAGCCTCCCAGGAATAAAGGTAGCTGAGGACTCTGTCCCAGGCGTAAGGAATGAACGAGGATTAGCAGTATCAGATAAAGAAGGTTATGTCTTACCATAATGTTCCATCTGTATTGTTGATCCTCGTTCAGTCATTATGACCCTCCTGAGGCTTATAGTGGATCTCATCATCCGGTTCCGTTAGGTTCTTTGACCACAGGTAGCCTCTACTTCCTTTGACTTGCAAACTCAATCTGGGGTAACAGGGAGAGGGGAATTGTGGGTAAGAGTTTAGCTCAAGAGTTTGTGGCTGTCGCGAGCTTGGAAGATGGCCGGCTCAGTTCCGAGGTGGAACCGATAACCCAGGCATAATGACTGAACGAGGATCAACAATACAGAGGGAATGTTATAGTAAGGCACATCTTCTTTTTTTCAACAAAATCGACTGCAGCTGAAGACTAAATCTTTAGAAAACATGTACCTTAACTTGGATAGTATATAGCTGTACCCGAATGACATGTACACAGTGGAAATATTCGGGGCACTAGAAGACTGGGACTTTGTGTTCATTCATCATGCACTTCTCAGAGTTGTCTGTTACTTCAGTGGTTGGTGAGACAAATTATTAAACTCTAGAGGAGTTATTAGAATCATTAGTCAAAATTAGGTTTATATCCAGTCTTAAAATTTTTGTATTTCTGAATTGTAAAGGCAAGATATGGTCACATCTTAGATTATGCAGGAAATTTCAGTCGATAGCAATTTCATGCCTATTCAAGTTTTACTTTAAAAGATTTTTATATTACTGAAAAAATAGAAGTTTAGCCTTATTGCATGAAAGAAGATTAAATAATGGTTTTATTCAGCAGTGCTGGTACAGGAAATGTACGAGGGTAGTGTGACAGCGGTGAGGTCTGCGGTGGGAGTGACGGATGCGTTTAAGGTGAAGGTGGGATTACATCAAGGATCAGCTCTGAGCCCTTTCTTATTTGCAATGGTGATGGACAGGTTGACAGATGAGATCAGACAGGAGTCCCCGTGGACTATGATGTTTGCAGATGACATTGTGATCTGTAGTGAGAGTAGGGAACAGGTGGAGGAGACCCTGGAGAGGTGGAGATATGCTCTAGAGAGAAGAGGAATGAAGGTCAGCAGGACTAAGACAGAATGTATGTGTGTGAATGAGAGGGAGGATAGAGGAATGGTGAGGATGCAGGGAGTAGAGGTGGTGAAGGTGGATGAGTTTAAATACTTGAGATCAACAGTTCAGAGTAATGGTGAGTGTGGAAGAGAGGTGAAGAAGAGATTACAGGCAGGATGGAGTGGGTGGAGAATAGTGTCAGGAATGCTTTGTGACAGACGAGTACCAGTAAGAGTGAAAGGTAAGGTCTACAAGAGGGTAGTGAGACCAGCTGTGTTATATGGGTTGGAGACAGTGGCACTGACAAAAAGGCAGGAGTCAGAGCTTGACGTGGCAGAGTTGAAGATGTTAAGATTTGCACTGGGTGTGACGATGATGAACAAGATTAGGAATAAGTATATTAGAGGGTCAGCCCAGGTTGGAAAGTTTGGAGACAAAGCCAGAGAGGCAAGATTATGTTGGTTTGGACGTGCTGAGGAGGGATGCAGAGTATATTGGGAAAACGATGCTAAGGATGAAGCTGCCAGGTAACAGTAAAAGAGGAAGGCCTAAGATAAGGTTTATGGATGTGGTGAGAGAGGACATGCCGGTGGTTGGTGTGACAGAGCAAGATGCAGAGGACAGGAAGAAATGGAAACAGTTGATCTGCTGTGGCGACCCCTAACAGGAGCAGCCGAAAGAAGAAGAAGAAGCTAAGGGTCTGTTGTAAGGTCAACAGAAACTAGAATGAAGACCTGGATTTTGACTGGAGTGAAAGCACAAGACTTCAAGGAAATATTCTGGGCTCTAGCAACTTAGTAAGAGAATGAAGTAGGTAGAGTTGAAGAAGAATGGCAGTGTCTCAAAACGGATTCACTTCAGAAGCTCGAATTTACAAAATCTCGAACTTCAAATAACCGAAACCAAAACATCGAGTTTTGTAACGAAATGAAATGAAAAAAAAAAAAAAGACAAACTTCGCTTTTGCAGGGGGGCTTTGCCCCCCACACCCCCCCTACTTAAATATACCAACTCCAAGATCGCGCTACAGTGGGGAAATGGGAAATCTCCCATCTTGCGCTGTATGCGGAAGCAAAAGCGGAGATTTCTCATTTCCTGTCAACACCACACAAAAAAATAAAACATTACGTACACACAGAGCGTACAAGAATCCTTGCCTCTGTGTGTACGCAATGTATTAAGGTAAGTAAACTTATTTTTCAACACTACACATATTCGATTTACTGAAATCTCGATCATATGGTCTCGACCATACGAAATTCGAGATTTCCGTAATTCGATTATGTGAAGTGTACCGCTCAAAACATGTGTGAAGACTACTGAACAGATACATAGCCACAGTAGGTGTATAAATTAGGTACAAAAGGAAAACTGGTAGTGGAATCCAGAAGTTCAGGAAGCTATCAAAAGGAGGAGTGCAGGAAAATGTAGGAGTTTGAAAAGACGGACCAGATTAAGAAAGAATACTGGTTAGTTAACAAAACAGGCTAAAAAACATAGCATCCCTTCTAGTTGATAAAAAAATATGCCTGACCTGTGTATAAAATTAAAGGAACTAAAAACATTTTTTGCTGATTGGGTCCTGGTATCCTTATCCAAAGGCAAAAGCTTCCAGTTTCTAAGTTTTTGTATCATCTTTGTTTAGTCTCTTCCCACATATCCTTAGCTGCCATAACATAATCCTTTTTAATCCATACTCCTAAATACTTCATTTCATCATGTCCCCATAACTATGGGTATTGCTGAACCATTTCATGTGTAGGTACATAGTTTTATAGCTATAGCCTTTGTTTTATCTTCATTAATTTTTATATCCATAAAAACCTGGAACTGTTTTAGAATGTTCCAAAGCTGTAAGATGTCTTTTTTGGGTTCCATCAGGTGCAAAATAATATCATTTGCAAATAAAGCCAATTTTTTTAAACACCATACCAGTTATATCCTTGAATTTATGAGTCCCTTATTTTCTTTGTCAATGGTTCTCGTGGACATTCCTCCCTGGTTCCCCTGTTCAGATATTACTTAACAGAGAAGAACTGTCACACTTTGATTTTTGCCTCCAGTCTCCCATATTTCCTTTTAATTAACTTTATTATTTTATCAGGAAATGTAAATGCTTCCATTGTTCTACTTATAAAATCCCAGCTTACTCTGTTGAATGCTTTGTCTGCATCAAGACCCACCAATAACAGCAGTATATTCTTACATTCTGCTTCCCTCTGGATCATCATTGTTCTATTAATGTTATGTTTGCCTCCCCTACAGAAATTAAGACCTGTGTCTTGACAAGCTTTCTTGGGATGCAGTTTGGAAAGTCTGTACAAATATTTGATGCGTTTTAAGATTTTTACCAGCTAACAACTCTGTATGTTCACTAAAGGAGGGTTGCTGGTGCAATCAAACATAGGTGCCTATGATGGGATGTTTGATAAATAAATAATGATACCATGAGGTTAGTTAAGCAAATTTGCGTATCTTGCACAAGTTTTATACAGTAACAAATACCGTTATAGCAGATCTACCTACCACATGAGGCAGTTACAGAGTAAGACTATATTATTTCAGAGTACTTAGTCTTAGTAGGACAACACTGAAGGAGAAGAAAGTTATCCAGTTGTAAAGTGCAGTTAATATAGATTGGTTCAGAAGCAAGAATACTGATAAAGAAAATAGGTGTGGCCTGAATATGATTCCCTGGGCACTCTTGCTTTGATAGAACAGATGCTAGAGAATTCCCTTCTTGAGGTTTTATAGATCTCTCACAAACAATCAGATAGCACTTTCAGTAATTACAAATTTAACAATCACTAATGAGCAAAGACTGTGGATGTGAAGTTGTTCTATCTTGCTGTTAATTCTTACAGATGTGTTCGGAGCCAATCCTCAGCTCCGAGTTGGCCTTCTACAAAGCTCGAGGTCTTCAGACAGTTCGAGGCCAAGTCCCTATCCCATGATGCACCTAGAGTTACCTCAGATCTAGTTTGCTGCTGCAATAGATCAGAGGTTCCTCGCATAGGTCGGGCCAGTACAGTTTTCTTTTCTAAATATTATACAGCTAAATTTGTTATTTCACTACTATTAGAGTTAGTCTTTTATACTTATAGTTTTTATAGCTTAATAGTAATATTCCCTTTCCCTTTGGTGTGCCTTTTCATTACTATATATAGCTCTCTTTTGGCCTTCATTTTTTCTGTTAGGTCTGTTATATTTAAAGTAGTTTATAGCAAGTAGTGTGTATTTGTGTGCTTTTGAACAGTGACAGTTTAGTCACAGTATATTGTATTACACATATAGCTTATTTAGAGTGGTTTGAATTAATAGTTAGTGTGTGTATGTTTTCAATTTAGTCACAGCATATTTAGCCCATAGTTGTTTAGGGGTTATTTAAACTAGCTTTGGGTGTGTCTAGTCTTTTTTATAGTACAGTAGTTTTTTCTAGATACTGCATAGTTTATTATGGCTGACCAGGATAGAGATAAGCATCCCAAGTCGGGTTTTAAAAAATGTCCAAAATGTGGACAGAAAATGTCTGTAACAAATAGCCATGTCAATTGTGTGTATTGCCTTGGAGCCTTGCACCTACAGGAAAGCTGCTCCATTTGCCATTCTTTTTCTTCCAGAGTTCTTCAGGAGAGAAAAAGAAAGCTCATAGAGGACTTATGAAACCATCCTTTCAGGAAGCTTTGAGTGACCAGGATAAGTCTAGTAAGTCATCAGAGTCTTCTAAGGCTTCTTCTTCGGAAGTTAAAAAAATCCAAGAAACCATCTACGTCGTCTCCACAGCCCTCAGAGCCGGGTGTCTTGTCTTTTCGGAGCCCGTCCCCAGTCTTGGAACCAGTGTCCGAAGTACTAAAGTCTCCAGTTCTTCAATCAATGCCTCCATCCATTCATCTCTGTCCTCAATCAGTGTATCCTATTTGGATGTAGATTGTGTGGTGCAGAAGTTGCTACAGGCACCGGCGTTTGCAAAATTTTTATAGTCTCCGACCCAAGTGGTTTCGGAACTGAAGACCATATTGCCATCAACTTCATTTCCTTCTCCGAGCCATACCAGTCCTTCGGAGCCAGAGGAGTCGGACCTGATGATTGTTGAGCCTTCGGAACTAATGCCTGTTCTATTGCCATCGGTTCCATTTACTCGGACTTCCTCAGCACCGATTGAGGAGTCTAGGAACTGACACTCTCCGGTCTGGTCCGGGGAGGATAGTCTGACTGACTTGTTGGTTCCGACTTTGCCTCTCAGAGCTTCGGCTTGGATGAGCTTGGCTCCTACCTCTGGTTTTGTAGCCCCCTGTCCCAGTGCCGAGGGGATCAATGGTTTCCTTGGATCCAGCGGTCCCTTCTCATCGGAGCAGAGGTGCCTTTGAAGCCATGAGGAGAGTGATGTCTCCCAAAACATCTACAACTTCTGATCCAACTACTTCCTCCCCAAAAGCTCCTGTGTCCACTTCTGCCTGTCGAAGCGTAGAGACCCTGAGCCTCAGGAAGCCCCACTGGGTTGCCTCTGCTCTTCCGAGACTTCACCAGAAGTTCCCACTGATGAGGTTCCCAGGAAGAGAATTTGCAAGAGGAAGCACATGCAATCCCCACAGGAGTCTGTCACGTCCGACACCGACTTAGATGAATCAGAAGGGTCCCGACGGTCCCCCCCTGAAGATATCTCATTTGCTGAGATATTAGAAATCCTTAGGCAGAGGGGTGGTTGGAAGTCCACCAACCCTACTGAAGATGAGTCGGTTCTCCTGAAGGCTTCCAGGTCTCAACCCCCCATCTCTTGAGTGTCTCCACCCTTCAATGAGCTCATGGAGCTGGTCTCATGAAGGGCATGGGAGTCTCCGGACACCACGGAGCCTGTCCCTAGGTGGCCCAGTAAATTTATTTCTGCCCCCCAGGAAAAGTCTTTCCTCACCAAGGGAGTGCCAGTTGATGCCATGGTGGTGGCTGCAGCCACCAAAAAGGAGATGTCAGAAACTTTTTCATCTGTCCATCCTCCTAACAGAGACTGTAGGATCATGGATAGATACGGGAAGTGCACTTACAGTTCAGCGACTTTTGCCATGCATTCACTGAACTGTCTCACTCATTTTACAAGACTTCAAAGCAACATCCTTATAGAGTTTGGAGATGCTCTTCAGGGCACAGTAGCTGCAGGAGCTTCAGACAAAGTCGCCTCCCAGCTTGCTACCCTCAATTCCATAGTGAACTCATCCATGCGTCTCATTTTGTATGCTGCTGGTTGAGCGAGTAGGGCAGTGGGTACAAGAATTGCTCTTAGGAGACATTCCTGGATGCGCTTGTGTTCCTTCGCAGAGCCCTTTAAGTCATCCTTTGTCAACACCCCTTTTGATAGCTCATCCCTTTTCTGGTCCAAAGTTAAGGAAACTTTGACCAGGTGTGAGCAAGAAGGAAAGGCTCTGTCTGCCGTCGGAGTCCGTTTTTCCACCCCTACCAAACCCTGCCCCAAGGGTCAAAAGGGAGGTAAGATGTGGTTCCAAAAAGCCCAAGGAACCTCTCTGGACACGTGGTGAACCCCCCTCCAGGGGCAGAGGTGGGGCAATAATGGAAGATGCCGCCCTCGTGGCAGTGAGGGTCCGCAAAATCAGGGCAACAGAGACCAGTTCTCCTGAAAGGAGGCCCGACTGTCCTGCTCTGGAGGCAGTCGGGGGTCGCTTATCTTTGTATCCAGACGCCTGACTCAAAATAACAAATGACAACTGGGTACAAAGTATAATTTGAGGATACTTTGTTCCTTTCGCCACTCCCCCTCCATTGACTACAAAAATCCCGGACGTTCCACCCAGTTACAGGGAACAAGCAACAGTAGAGGTCCAAACGTTGCTAAGAAAGAGTCATCCAACCAGTCCCAGCAGACCAGACAGGATCCAGAACTTACTCAAGATTCTTTTTAGTTCCAAAAAAGACAGGAGACTGGAGACCTATTTTGGACCTCAGCAGACTAAACAGATCTGTCAAGAAAGAGAAGTTCCGGATGGTCACACTTCAGTCGATACTTTGCTTTTTAGGGAAAGACAGTTGGATATGCTCGATAGAGCTACAGGATGCATACTACCATTTTAAAAATGGCCAGACCATGCAGGGATCATCTGCGCATCCGGCTGGGAGCCAATCATTACCAGTTTCGAGCCCTGCCCTTTGGTCTCACTACAGCCCCAGAGTATTCACCAAATATATGGCAGTGGTCACGGCTCACCAGAGTCGTTTAGGATTCCAGGTGTTTCCATACTTAGACAATTGGCTGCTCACTGCTGCCACCAGGCATCAGCTAATACAAGCCAGGGACACCACTCTTACTCTGTGCAATCATCTGGGCATTACAGTAAATTCAGAAAAATCTGCCTTGCCACCATCACAACATATCGTTTTTATCGGAGCAGAATTAGACACCACCAACACCACTTTGAGACTTTCAGCAGAAAGAGTTTTCATATCCAAAGACAAAGCTCCCGCATCAGAAGTGCTAAAATTGTTAGGCATGATGGCAGCTGCAATATTAAGCTGTACCGCCTGGTCACATGCACATGCGGATTCTGCAGTGGCTGTTATTCACTCAATGGTCTTACCAAGAGCTCCCAATGTCTCATCTCATAATGATCACAAACACATGCAAGAAGGCTCTTCAGTGGTGGTTGACCTCTCTTCATGTAACGATAGGTCGTCCTTTTATCCTACCCCCACCAGCGGCCACAGTGACTACGGACACTTCCCTGATGGGAAGGGGGCATTTTCAGGGAAGAACATCTCAAGGCACATGGACCGAACAGGAGACACATCTGCATATCGATGTTCTTGAGATGAAAGCGGTACTTTTGGTGTTGCAGTACTTCCAGGACTCTCTTCCTCTGGGAACAATTGCGATTTAGACAGACAACTTGTCTGTGGTCTGGTACTTGAACAAACAAGGAGGAACCAGGTCGTATCCCCTTTGTCGCGAGGCCCTAAGAGTATGGCAGTAGGCTACATCCACCCAGCACTTTCTGTTAGCAACGCACATCCTGGGGAAATCCAACATGATAGCAGAAACACTGAGCAGGGCAATTTTGTTGCCTCACGAGTGGTCCCTCAAGAAAGAGATAACGGAGAGAATTTTCCACAGATGGGATCAGCCTTGCTGTGACCTTTTTGCCAACTACATGAACACGAAATGCAGAAACTACTTTGCCTTGATTCCCCTTCCAACAGAAGCCCCAAGGAACGCACTCATACATGATTGGCCTCAGGGTCTCCTCTATGCATTCCCACAATTCACTTGATACCCAAAGTGTTGCAGAAAGCAAAAGCCCTGGGAAGGACCATCATTCTAATAGCCCCTCATTGGCCTCGACAAATTTGGTTCCTCTTCCTTCTACTTCATTTGTTGGAAGAGCCTTGGATTCTGGACCCAGTTCCAGATCTTCTGCCACATTCGTCGGGGGCTCTACTTCCCTTTCATCAGTCCCTGAAGTGGACAGCTTGGCTGCTCCAATTCCCAACACAGCCAGGTTCCATAACCTCTCAAATTAAATGCAGCATATATTGATATCTTCTCAAAAGTCCTCTACTAGGAAGTTATACCTTAGCAAATGGAGAAGATTTTCTATATGGGCCTCTCAAAATAACATTGATGCCTACCAAGCCCCTATTGCCTCCATATTAGAGTTCTTGACTGTGCTTTTCAATAAAGGAGCTGCTGCAGCAACAGTTCAGGTTCAACTTGCTGCTATCTCTAATTTTCACCTTGGCTTTGAAGGATTAAACATAATGTCACACAAGTTATCAAAAGCCTTCCTCAAAGGGACCTTTCATCTCAGACCACCCGTGAAATCCCCTTATACTCCATAGAATCTAAATTTTATGCTTTCACGCATTATTCTCCCACCTTTCGAACCAGCTTCCTCATGTGATTTGAAATTTCTGTCATGGAAGACTATCTTTCTTGTAGCCATCGCTTCCGCCCGCAGTGTCAGAGCTTCAGGCCTTGTACAGAAAGCATCCTTATTTGATTTTCCATGCTGACAGAGTGTCCCTGTGAACAAATCCTTCATTTTTACCCAAAGTTTGTACTGAAACTAACCTTAACCAGATCATAGATTTACCAGTGTTCTTTCCCAAACATGCCAACAACTTAGAGTATATACTGCACAAGCTTGATGTTCATAGACAGCTCAGATTTTACCTCGATAGAACAAAAGAGTTCAGAAGATCAGAACAGCTTTTCGTTTCCTTTTCAGATTCCAGAAAAGGTATGCTAGTGGCAAAAACAACACTGCCTAAATGGTTATCTGATTGTATCACATTTAATCTACCTTTACAACACAAAATTAAGGCTCATTCTACCAGAGCAGTGTCCACATCTTCTGCCTTTTCTGCTAGGTTTCCTATAGACAGCATTTGTGCAGCAGCCACTTGGTCTAGACCTCATACCTTTATCACTCATTACAAAGTTGACAGGGCCTCCTTTGGGTCTACTGTCCTGAAAAACATACTCCCGTGAGCCACCCGAGAAATATGGTGCTTGGGATGCTACCCATCTGTAAGAATGAATGGCGAGATAGAACAACTTCCCATAAAGAAGTTATGTACTCACCATAACGTTCCATGCGAGTTGTTCATCTCGCCTTCATTCTTACTTCCCATCCTCCTAGCCCCTCCAGGGTTTTTTGAGGACCGAGATACTAGTTTTATCCTGGTTGCTCAATCTTTCTATGGGTTTTCTCCTAAAGAGTGATAGAATGGCCCATGGTATTATTATACGCAGCAAACAAGCTCTGAGGTAACTCTAGCTGCATCATGGGATAGGGACTTGACCTCGAGCTTTGTAGAAGGCAGACTCGGAGCCAAGGATTGGCTCCGAACCCATCTATAAGAATGAAGGTGAGATGAACGACTCACATGGAATGTTATGGTGAGTACATAACTTCTTTTTAGTACACTCAAACTTTAAGATCAGCGAAAAGGGCACAAGAAATAAGGCTTTCTTCTGTGCTTATATAGAGCTTTTCCATTGACAGTATGTATTACACGGGTATTATAACTAGACCTTAAATAATGGTGATATATGGAAAACACTGAATACTTTATCAGTCTTAACCAGAATCTCAGAGTACAGCAGTGTTTTCAGTATTTTAATCAGTGGATATATGTTGGTGATTAAACAGAGGTATGTTGGAGCTGAGGATTTTAGAGTCTCTGGTAGTAAAAGCATGCTTACAAAGGTCAAATTGAAGATACAAGCGAGCTTATGCAACAAAACAGCACTCCAGGCATTTTTTTTTACTCAGTTTAATCTTAAGGACTTTTGTCCCAAAGTAAGGATTTCATCAGAATGAATGAATACATTAAAA
Organism: Protopterus annectens; assembly: GCF_019279795.1. Taxonomy (NCBI): domain Eukaryota; kingdom Metazoa; phylum Chordata; order Ceratodontiformes; family Protopteridae; genus Protopterus; species Protopterus annectens. Next base: position 331,516,368 of record NC_056751.1, on the reverse strand, counting down.
CTCTGTTTAAATAGGTTAATAGGTAGGTACTACGCTATCTGCCAGAGGGCATTTTTAAGCCTAGCCAGAGTGTGTCTGCTTTCACCGCCCCATTGATTAATTAACTGAGCCTCTGTCAAGCAGAGCCAAAGAAGTGATCCCAGGGGTGTATTTTCTGTTACCCATCCACTTGTCAAGGCTTGTCTTGAAGAGTGTTAGTGAGGGGCACTGCCTAATGTAGTTGGGAATTTTGTTCCAAAGCATGGGGAGTCTCTGTGACAGGAATCTATCCCTCCAGCATGTTCAAGCAGAGCCAAAGAAGTGATCCCAGGGGTGTATTTTCTGTTACCCATCCACTTGTCAAGGCTTGTCTTGAAGAGTGTTAGTGAGGGGCACTGCCTAATGTAGTTGGGAATTTTGTTCCAAAGCATGGGGAGTCTCTGTGACAGGAATCTATCCCTCCAGCATGTTCTATTTATTGTTGTGGCGAGGTTTAGCTCACTAGAGCGCGTGGCCCGCAATGACTTGGATTTCTTTAGGTGGAGCATGTCCATCAATTCTGAGTTGGACATTGCTTTGTAAGTCAGGCAGAGATCACCTCTGAGTAAGCGATATGCCACTGAGTACAGCTGGAGTTTTTTCAGTCGGGCTACATAGGGCGTATGTTTGAGGCCAGTAATCCTCTTGGTTAGGTGCTTTTGTGGTCTTTCCAGCTGTTGGAAGTGTCTTGTGAGGTACATCCCAAATGGGGCATTGTACTCTATGATGGGTCTGAAGAGTGACGAGTAGAGCGGCACTGTAACCTCTTTATTTCTAGATGCAAACCCCTTAGTAATTAGATGGGCCACATAGAAGGATTTCCTAACTACTTTGGCAATATGATTGTCAAAGGTGAGATTACTATCTACTTGGGTCCCCAGATCTCTTATTACCTCTTCTGTATTAAGGGGGCTGCCGCCTATGTGGTAATTCATGGGTGTTTTGTTTTGTTTTTCCCAAATGGGATGACTATGCATTTTTTGGCATTTAGCTTGAGGCCATGACTTTGACACCAGGTGTTTGTCTCAGTAAAGCCTTTTTGAAGGATGTCTGTGTCAGCCGGAGAGTCAATTATGGCTCCCAGTTTGCAGTCATCGGCGAACTTGGTTAGCCATAGTCCTCCTGTGTTTGCCTGTATATCTGAGAAATATATGCTGAATAGTAGGGGTCCCAGAACCGAGCCTTGCAGGACACCACTTGTGATTGGTTTAGAGTCGGACCTGGAGCCCACTATTCTTACAGTGTGAGTTCTGTCTGTAAGCCAGTTGGCAACCCATCTTGTGACGTAGGGGTTTATGTTCAGGCTGGTGAGTTTCTCTATAATACCCGAGTGAGGAATAGTGTTGAACGCCTTGGCGAGATCAAGGTAGGCTGTTTGAACCACCTTTCCCTCGTCTATGGCCTTGGTGACTGTCTCGAAGAAGTCAATCATGTTTAGTAGGCATGATCTGCCCTTAACAAAGCCGAACTCTGTTGGGTCAAGTGTTTGGAGGTTCCCAATGTCTTTGTTAATGAGTTCTATGATGATGCGCTCCATAGCCTTGCAGACCAGGCTAGTCAGGCATATGGGACGGTAGTTACCAGGGTCAGTTGTGGCCCCAACTTTGTGGAGCGGAATAACCGTTGGTGTGCACCATTCTGTGGGCACTTAGCCTGTGGAGAGGCTGAGGTTGAACACCGTGTTTAGGTGGGGGGTTAGTTCGTTCTGTAGTTCGTACAAGACGCAGCCTGGGACACCATCTGGCCCTATTGATGCCATGTTTTTGGCTTTTGAAAGGGCTGTTTTCACCTGTGCTTCTGTGATTTCTGGGACACTACACTTTTCCAGTATTGTTGTGGGCCCTTTTGAAGTGAGAGGGAGGTGAAGTTTGCACTGACTCTATCTGCCAGGATGTTGGCAATATCAGTAGGTTCAGTATATTTTGTGCTATTTTGCACTAGCTCAGAGCATATCTGCGAGTTGCCACTTAGATTCTTGACATAGCTAAAGAAGGCTTTGTGGTTATCTTTCGGAGTTAGCCTTGGATGATTTTATGAGAGACCTTAGTTTCTTACTGATACTGATCAGGGATGTCTTTCCTTCTTGGGATTTGCTTTTTTTCCTGAACTAGTTTCCTCCTCCTGTTGTATAACCTGTTTATGGCAGGGGTCCACCAGACTGGTTTCCTTCTCTTAGGGGAGTGAGTCTTGGTCTTGCTAGGGATGGCACGATCCATGCAAACTTGTAGGTGCTCATAGAGTGCATTTGTAAAGGTTTCTGCATCTTGGGCAGCATTATCCTTTAGCATGGAGGCTGTGAAACTTACCACCTCTGCCTTAAGTAAGGTGAAGTTTGCTTTAGAAAAGTTTTTCACAGTGGTTTCCTTGGTTGGGGGTGGTGGTGTGGTGTGGACATCCAGGGTGATTAGTTTATGGTCTGATCTAATCAGTGACTGGTTGATCTCCGGTACAGAACACCTGTCGCCCATGTTGGTGATGACCAGGTCCACTATGATGTCCTTCAAGGATGCATCTACAGTCCTAACATATGGGTTGTCCTGCCTCAGGCAGCCCTTCGGTCGGCCGGATTCCAAAGTCTGGGTCTGGCCTCGGCTGATGTCGCACTTCACCCGACGTCATAGCTGCAGTTTATTGGGTATAAAGGCATCAGCCGACACCATTTTCCTCAGTCTTTCTTGCCGCGCAGTGCCCGAAGCAGAAGCTGTTCGCAAGTGCCGGTCGGTCAGATCCAGAGATTTCTACTACCGAAGACTTCTAAAAAGCTAAGTACCCCGTTGGGGACTCTTTCTTGCCTCAGCCGATGTCAGAAAAAGTAAATAATTGTTTAACTTGTGGGAAACAAATACCTCATAAGGATTTCCACTCTTACTGCCTTCCTTGCTTAGGCTCAGACCACGACGTATCAGCTTGTCTAGCCTGTGCTTCCTTCAACCGACGGACACTTAGACATCGGTCGGAGTTTGCAGAGGAGTTTTTGGTCCCGCTTTTGCTTACAAAATGCCGTCGGAGACTCCGACTTCACAATTAGCTAAAAAGCGTGGAAAGGACCGACACTTTCGCGGTCCGGTTTGGCGAAACCACGGTTAAGCCAACGCGAGTGTCTCGGTTTCGGCTGAAACCGAGTCCTCGGTTCTTCCTTCACGGCGATGCCTCCGATAGCCGAGGCCTCACTCAGCATGGCTGAATCCGCTACCGAACTTACCCCTGCTGTAGCAGGCTCCCAGGATTTATCAGATACTATTTCTTTAGACATATCTACCCCTGCACGTGGAGCTGCTAGGCCTCCTGCATCTATGTCTATCAAGGCTTTTTCTAGGGCTAAAGCAGCTAAATCTTCTAAGGCCTTACCTGCTAAAACCCCCTCACACAGGCCTACCTCCAGTTCCCAAATGCTCAGCTTGGCTGAGGATCTCATTTCTTTGATCAGGGGATCCCAACCTCACCCAGACAGGGCCTCTCAACCCCCTCCAGAGAATAGGCCTAGAGCAGAGCCCCCAGATCCTGTTTCTACAGACTATTCCTCGGATGATTCAGAAAACTCAGGTCCTCCAGAAGGCCCATATTCTCCTTATGAGGATTCTGATGCAGAAGACTCCATTACTTCTGCCTCTCCTCCTGAGGAATTTTCTTTTGGGGAAACCTTACATGCTATGAGAAAGCATTTTCAATGGCAGGGCCAGGATTTTTCAGATTCAAGGAAAAGGCTAAGGACCTTTTTACATTTACCACAGCATAGGCCTTTAGCCATTCCCCCAGTACTTACAGTTGTTGATGATGCTTTCAATGATGCCTGTACTGCTCCTGACTCTCTTCCCCCGGCCCCTGCCAAGCCCGACAGATATTACAGGGTCCCGGACACACACTTTCACTTGTATAAGGCTCCTATTGCAGATCCTGAAACCATTTCACAGGGCCCCAAAGCTGTAGCAGCTGCCTCTGCCAAAACCCCTCCCTCTGAAAGAGAATCTAGAGCATTAGAGATGGGGTAAAAGTTTATACTTCTGCTACTCTTTCGGCTAGGGCCTTAAACTGTCAATTCCACATGATTCAGTATCAGGAATTTTTGTTAGACCAGCTAAATAAAAACTGTCCTCTCCTGAACCTATAGACCGTAAGTCCCTTCAGGATTTGGTACATAACACTCAGCAGGTCAGTAATCATTCCTTAAAATGCGGCTATGATGCATTGGAGGCTTCCTTTAGATCAGCTATGACTGGAACAGTGATTAGAAGGCATGCCTGGTTAAAAGAGCAATCCTTACCAGACCATGTAAAGTCAAAGCTTCTAGATGCTCCAATGGAGAAACAAAGTTTGTTTGGTTCCCCTGCACAGCAAGTGCTAAAGAAGGTGGAAGAAAAAGCAAAATCTGTTCAAACAGTCAAGGATTTCTTACAGGTCCAGCCTCCGAGGTTTAGTAGAAATTGGCCTTCGAAGAATTGGTCCTTTCCAGACACCTCCAGAGCACAGAGAGGCAGAGGTCAATCCAGAGGTGCCTACAGGGGACGTCAGTGGCAGCCTAACAACCAGAGAAGTACTGCCACAGATTCAGCTACGACCACTACCACAGGACAGACACAATGACTTGACTCTGATACCGCCTACCAGGGAACAACTGCAAGCACCCTTAGGCGGAAAGCTTGCCTTATTTTCAGTAAACTGGCATTACATTACAGGAGACAAATGGATTTTACAGACAATAGGCAAAGGCTACAGGTTTCACTTCCACACTCTACCAAAAAAGAGAGGAATGCCAAACCTACCACCAAACCAAAAAACAAACGCTCTAGCACAAATCAACCACCTACTAAGGATGAGAGCTATAGAAAAGGTACCGCCTATGGAACAAGGGCAAGGATTTTACTCCAGACTTCCTGGTACCAAGGAAAGAAAGCCAATGGAGACCTATTCTCGACCTGTCCGCTCTGAACACATATCTCATTGTTCCAAAATTCAAAATGCTGACCCTACAGCAACTCCTTCCCATGCTGGGCAAGGAGTCTTGGATGGTGACTCTAGATCTCAAGGAGGCATACCTGCACGTCCCTATACGACCAGATTGCAGAAGATACCTCAGATTTCTTGCAGGATCAGAGCATTATCAATTCTCAGCATTGCCCTTTGGCTTATCTACTGCGCCCAGAGTATTCACGAAATGCCTGGCATCAGTAATTGCTCATTGCAGGCTTCAGGGAATTCAAATTTATCCATACCTGGACGATTGCCTGATACAAGCGGACAACAAGACCAAATTAACAAAAGATTTGGAAAAGGTTATACAACTACTGCAAGCCCTGGGATACACAGTCAACATGAAAAAGACAAGGCTGGTACCATCCCAAAGGATAACATTCTTGGGTGCAGAACTGGACACATCAAATCAAATGGCATTTCTCACAGCAAAAAAGCAAAAGCAACTACCACTCTATTTCATGGCATTAACAACGCAGAACCAGCTTACAGCAAGGAAAGTCCTGCAAGCCCTGGGATACATGGCATCCTGCATAATATTGATTCCACATGCCAGGCTACATATGAGGAAGTTACAATGGTACCTAAGGAATGTATGGTCTCAACACAAGCACAGTCTAAAAGCCCAGATTCCAATAATTCCATGCCTGAAACAGGAATTCCGGTGGTGGGCTCAGGCCTGTCAGTTGAACAGAGGTCTGCCCTTCCACAAACCTTACCCAAGCCAGACTATCACCACGGACGCCTCAGACCTAGGCTGGGGGGCACACATGGTGGACAAGTGTATACAAGGCCTATGGACACAAGACCAGCTGAACCTACATATAAATCAAAAAGAGATGCTGGCAGTGAAACAGGCACTTCAGACTTTCAGACCTTTTCTTCAACAAGGTCATTTGCTGATAAGGACGGACAACACCACAGTCATGTGGTATATCAACAAACAGGGCGGCACACACTCATATCCTCTATGCCGAATGGCAATGGACCTGTGGAATGTGGCCCTGAACCACAACATTCAATTACAGGCTAAATTTGTGACAGGAAAAGAAAATTCACTAGCAGACACCTTAAGCAGAACTACCACGGATGCCCACGAATGGATGCTGCATCCAGACATCTTCAAAACCATTACAAAGAATTGGGGACTACCAGAAATAGACCTGTTCGCATCCCCACACAACCACCAATTGAGGAAATACTGCACAAGGACATACCACCCACTTGCTTGGAAGGTGGACTCCCTATCCTTCAGTTGGGAAAACCTGACAGCATATGCATTCCCACCTCTTCCTTTGATGCACAAAGTGCTACTGAAGATCAAAGAAGATCACCCAAGGATCATCCTGATAGCTCCAGACTGGCCGAGGCAGCATTGGTACCCGCTACTGAGGAGTATGTCTCGGACACACGCATGGCCTCTACCTCTGGTTCCTTTACTGCTAACACAGAACAACTACAAGATCCTACATCCAAACTTGAAAACACTGCAGCTAGCTGCTTGGAATATTACATAAAGCAAAATAGCAGACTTATCTCAGAGGGTTAAAGACATTATCCTGGAGGCTCGCAGACCCTCCACAAGGAAGACTTATTCAGCCAAATGGAAAAGATACCTCATTTGGCGTGCAGTAAAAGGAGAAAATGTATCATTAGCAAACATAGCTAACATCCTGGAATACTTAGCAGAACTTTTCCACAATAGCCTGTCTTACTCCTCCATTAAGATTCATGCATCAGCAATTTCAGCAGAATACAACATGGACCCTCCAGTCTTCTCTCATCCTCTACTCGGGCAGTTTCTGAGAGGAATTAAAAATGTAAAGCCTCCAAGGAAGCCACCTTTGCCTACATGGGACCTTAACTTTGTGCTGGAAAAGTTAACACTTCCCCCTTTCGAACCAGCAGCAACAGCAGAATTACAGTTCTTATCTTGGAAAACTGCTTTCCTGCTTGCAATCACTTCAGCAAGAAGGGTTTCTGAATTACAGGCATTAATGGCAGTACAGCCCTTCCTTAACTTCCATCAGGATAGAGTGTCCTTGAGAACTAATCCTACTTTTATGCCAAAAGTGGTCTCCAGGGTTTCATTGAACCAAGCAATCCACCTGCCAACATTCTTCCCCAACCCACAGAACAGGGGGGAAAGACTACTACATACATTGGATGTGCACAGGCAATTGCGCTATTATCTGGACAGAACCAAGACCAACAGAAAGACTGACCAGCTTCTGGCAGCGTATGCAACAGGAATGGAAGGAAAAGCAATTTCAAAACAGACAATCTCAAAATGGATAGGAAATTGCATTAGATTTTGTTACTCATTGCATGGAAAGACAACTCCAGAAAACATCAGACCTCACTCCACAAGAGCTACAGCCACTACTACAGCTTTCCTACGAGGAGTGGCTACCAAAGACATTTTAGAAGCTGCTACTTGGAGCTCCGTGCATACATTTGCCAAGCATTATAATCTACCTTTATACTCCAGATCCCGAGCAGGTTTTGCAACTGCTGTTTTGCAAGGGATCTTAGCTACACCATAATCATCTTAGTGCCTCCACCCCCAGTTTGGCTATGGTATTCTACCCATATGTTAGGACTGCAGATGCATCCTTGAAGGACATAGTACAGTTTTGTACCTACCATAAATGTAGATGTTCGAGAGGTATGCATCTGCAGTCAGGATTACCCACCCTCCTTCCCCTCTGTGGTACTCCTAGGGTATTTGCCCATCTTGTAGCTAGCGGGTGAATCTATTATGGTGTATTTGTTTGTATATATGTATACACATGCTTATATTGTTTGCTCTCTACTGTTTGGAACCATTTGCATTTATCCAAATTTAGCCTTCCTAGAGGGCACCTGGCACTTGGGGCAAGAAACACTGAGGAAAATGGCGTCGGCTGATGCCTTTATACCCAATAAACAGCAGCTATGACGTCGGGTGAAGTGCGACATCAGCCGAGGTCAGACCCAGACTTTGGAATCCGGCCGACCGAAGGGCTGCCTGAGGCAGGACAACCCATATGTTAGGACTGCAGATGCTTACCTTTCGGACATCTACATTTATGGTAGGTACAAAACTGTACTTTGTGGCCTCTGGTAGGGGAGTTTACCAGCTGAGCCAGGACATTTGAGTTGATAAATTCCAGGAAGCGCTGAGCCTGGGAGTTTGTACTCAAGTAGTTTTCCCAGTTAATGGTAGGGTAATTGAAATCACCCAATATCAGGGTGTTCGGTAGGACCTTCATGATGTCCTTCAAGGATGCATCTGCAGTCCTTACAAATGGGTTGTCCTGTCGTCAGGCAGCCCTTCGGTCGGCCGGATTCCAAAGTCTGGGTCTGGCCTCGGCTGGTGTCGCACTTCACCCGACGTCATAGCTGCAGTTATTCGGGTATAAAGGCATCAGCCGACGCCATTTTCCTCAGTCTTCTTGCGTGGCCGAAGCAGAAGCTGTTCGCAAGTGCCGGTTGGTCAGAACCAGAGATTACTACTACCGAATACTTTTACAACTACGAAGACTTCTAAAAAGCTAAGTACCCGTTGGGACTGTTTCTTGCCTCAAGCGATGTCAGAAGAAGTGAATAACTGTTTAACTTGTGGGAGACAAATAGCTCATAAAGATTTCCACTCTTACTGCTTACCTTGTTTAGGCCCAGACCACGACGTAGCAGCTTGTCTAGCCTGTGCTTCTTTAACCGACGGACACTTGGACGTCGGTCGGAATTTGCTGAGGAGTTTTTCGGCTCCGATTTTGCTTATATTATGCCGTCGGATCCTCCGACTACACAAATATCTAAAAAGCGCAAGTAAAAGGACCGACACTCGCGGTCCGCGGTTTTGGCCGAAACGGTTAAGCCAACATGAGTGTCTCGGTTTCGGCTGAAACCGAGCAAGCGGTTCTTCCTTCAGCCGAAAACTTACCTTCTACCGAGGCCTCTTCCAACTTGGTGGAATCGGCTTCTGAAATCCCACCTGCTGTTGCAGTTTCTCAGGAATTATCTGACACTATTCCCTTGGATATTTCAACCCCTGCACGTGGAGCTGCTAGGCCACCTGCAGCCATGTCCATTAAGGCCTTTGCCAGGGCTAAAGCAGCTAAAGCTACTAAATCTGTGCCTGCTAAGACCCCCTCTCACAGGCCTAGCTCTAGTTCACAGATGCTTAGTTTAGCAGAGGATCTCATTTCTTTAATCCGGGGATCCCAACCTCAACCAGACAGGGCCTCCCACCCACCTCCAGAGAAGAGGCCTAGAGCAGAGCCCCCTGAGCCAGTTTCTACAGATGATTCCTCTGATGATTCAGATAATACAGACCCTCCAGAGGCTCCTTTCTCCCCTTATGAAGACTCTGATGCTGAAGAGTCCATCCCTTCTGCCTCTCCGCCTGAGGAATTTTCCTTTGGGGTAACCTTGCATGCTATGAGGGAACAATTTCAGTGGCAGGGCCAGGATTTTTCATACTCCAGAAAAAGGCTTAGAACCTTTCTGCATTTACCACAACATAGGCCTTTAGACATACCTCCAGTTCTTTCTGTTGTAGATGATGCATTTAATGATGCTTGTACTGCTCCTGATTCACTACCTCTGGCCCCTGCTAAGCCCGATAGGTACTACAGGGTCCCGGACACGCATTACCATCTGTATAAGGCTCCTTTTGCAGATTCCGAGACTATCTCCCAGGGACCTAAGGCTGTAGCAGCTACCTCTGCCAAAAACCCCCTCCCCTCTGAAAGGGAATCCAGGTCCTTAGAGATGGGGTAAAAAAGTTTACACTTCTGCTACTCTTTCAGCTAGGGCCTTGAACTGTCAATTTCACATGATCCAGTATCAAGAATTTATGCTAGACCAGTTAACCAAAAAGCTGTCCTCAGATGAACCATTAGACAAAAAATCTGTTCAGGAAATGGTACATAACATTCAGCAAGTCAGTAACCATTCTTTAAAATGCGGCTATGATGCACTGGAGGCTTCCTTTAGATCAGCCATGACTGGCACAGTTATCAGAAGGCATGCATGGTTAAAAGAGCAGGACTTACCAGACCATGTCAAATCAAAACTATTAGATGCTCCCATGGATAAGATCAATTTGTTTGGCTCTCCTGCACAACAGGTGCTGAAGAAGATGGAAGAGAAGGCAAAATCTGTCCAAACAGTGAAAGATTTCTTACAGGTCCAACCTCCAAGGTTTAGCAGGAATTGGCCCTCCAAGAGTTGGTCCTTTCCAGACTCCTCCAGAGCTCAGAGAGGCAGGAATAGGCGTTCAAGAGGCAGAAGCCAATCCAGGGGTGCCTACAGGGGACGCCAGTGGCAGGGTAACAACCAGCGAGGTACAGCCACAGACACAGCCACCACCACAACTACAGGACAATCACAGTGACTTGGCTCTGGCACCGCCTACCAGGGAACAACTAGAAGCACCCTTAGGCTGGAAGCTAGCCTTATTTTCAATAAACTGGCATTACATCACAAGAGACAAGTGGATTTTGCAGACAATAGACCAAGGTTACAGGTTTCACTTCCATACTCTACCAGGAAGAGAGGAATGCCAAACCTACCTCCAAATCAAAAGGCAGAAGCTCTGAAACAAATATCTCAATTATTAAGGATGAGAGCTGTGGAAAGGTACCATCTATGGAGCAAGGAAAGGCATTTTACTCCAGACTCTTCCTGGTACCAAGAAAAGAAAGCAAATGGAGACCTATTCTCGACCTGTCCGCTTTAAACACATTCCTCATTGTTCCAAAATTCAAAATGCTGACTCTACAGCAGCTTCTTCCCATGCTGGGCAAGGAGTCTTGGCTGGTAACTCTAGATCTCAAGGAGGCATACCTGCACGTCCCCATACGGCCAAATTGCAGAAGATACCTCAGATTTCTTGCAGTATCAGAGCATTATCAATTCTCAGCATTGCCCTTTGGCTTATCTACTGCGCCCAGAGTGTTCACGAAATGCCTGGCATCAGTAATTGCTCATTGCAGGCTTCAGGGAATCCAAATCTACCCTTACCTGGACGACTGCCTGATACAAGCGGACAACAAAAACAAACTAGCAGAAGACTTGAAAAGGGTCATTTACCTACTACAAGCCCTGGGATATACAGTCATTATAAAAAAGTCAAGGCTGATACCATCCCAAAGGATAACCTTTTTGGGTGCAGAGCTGGACACATCGAAACAAATGGCATTCCTAACAGTAGAAAAACAGGAGCAACTACCTCTCTACTTCTTGGCATTAACAAAGCAGAACCATCTAACAGCAAGAAAAGTCCTGCAAGCCTTGGGCTTCATGGCATCCTGCATAATATTGGTTCCACATGCCAGACTGCATATGAGAAAGTTACAGTGGTACCTAAGGAATTTATGGTCTCAACACAAGCACAGCCTAGAAACCCAAATTCCAATAATTCCATGCCTGAAGCAAGAATTCCAATGGTGGGCTCAGGCCTGTCAATCAAACACAGGATTGCCCTTCCACAGCACTCAACCAAGCCAAACCATCACGACGGACCTCTCAGACCTCGGTTGGGGGGCCCACATGCTGGACAAGTGCATACAAGGTTTATGGACTCAAGACCAGCTGCACCTACACATAAATCTAAAGGAAATGCTGGCAGTAAAACTGGCAATTCAGACATTCAGACCATTTCTTCGACAAGGTCAATTGATGATAAGGACAGACAACACCACAGTTATGTGGTACATCAACAAACAGGGAGGCACTCATTCGTACCCTCTATGCCGGATGGCACTGGACCTCTGGAATGTGGCCCTGAGCTACAACATTCAGTTACAAGCTATTTTTGTACCAGGAAAAGAAAACTTTCTAGCAGACATATTAAGCAGGACTACCACGGATGCCCACGAATGGATGCTGCATCCGGACATCTTCAACACCATTACAAGAAAATGGGGACTCCCGGAAATAGACTTATTTGCATCCCCACGCAATCACCAACTAAAGAAATTCTGCACAAGGACGTACCACCCACTTGCTTGGAAGGTGGACTCCCTATCTTTCAGTTGGAAAAACCTGACAGCATATGCATTCCCACCACTTCCTTTGATGGACAAGGTGCTATTGAAGATCAAAGAGGACCGTCCAAGGATCATTCTGATAGCTCCAGACTGGCCAAGACAACATTGGTACCCATTACTAAGGAGCATGTCTCGGGAACAAATATGGCCCCTACCCCTGGTTCCCTTGCTGTTAACACAGAACAACTACAACATCCTGCATCCAAACCTGAAAACTCTGCAGCTGACTGCCTGGAACATTGCATAAGACCAATTAACCCAAATTTATCCCAAAGCGTTAAAGACATTATCCTGGAGGCTCGCAGACCCTCAACAAGGAAAAATTATTCATCTAAATGGAAAAGATATCTCATTTGGAGTACTGCAAAAGGAGAAGATGTGTCACTGGTAAACATAGCCAACATCCTGGAATACTTGGCAGAGCTCTTCCACAAAGGCCTGTCCTATTCTTCCATTAAGATTCATGCATCAGCTATTTCAGCAGAATATGACTTGGATCCTCCAGTCTTCTCACATCCTCTGCTCAGGCAGTTTCTGAGAGGAATTAAAAATGTAAAACCTCCTAGGAAGCCACCATTGCCAGCATGGGACTTGAACTTTGTGCTAGAAAATTGACACTTCCTCCTTTGAACCAGCAGCAACAGCAGAATTACAATACTTATCATGGAAAACTGCTTTCCTGCTGGCAATCACTTCAGCAAGAAGGGTATCTGAGCTACAGGCATTAATGGCAGTACAACCCTTCCTGATCTTCCATCAAGATAGAGTGTCCATGAGAACAAATCCTACTTTTATGCCTAAGGTGGTCTCCAGAGTATCTTTAAATCAGGCTATCCACCTACCTACATTCTTCCCCAACCCACAGAACAGGGGAGAAAGACTGTTGCATACCTTGGATGTACATAGACAATTACGCTACTACCTGGACAGGACCAAGGGCAATAGAAAAACTGACCAGCTACTGGTAGCATATGCAACAGGAATGGAAGGAAAAGCAATTTCAAAACAGACAATCTCTAAGTGGATAGGAAATTGCATTAGATTTTGTTACTCCTACCATGGAAAGAAAACTCCAGAAAACATCAGGCCTCACTCTACAAGGGCTACAGCCACTACCACAGCTTTCCTTCGAGGAGTGGCTACCAAGGACATTTTAGAGGCTGCTACTTGGAGCTCCGTGCATACATTTGCCAAGCATTATAATTTACCTTTATACTCTAGATCCCGAGCAGGTTTTGCCACTGCTGTTTTGCAAGGGATCTTAACTACACCATAATTTTATTCTTCCTCCTCCCCCAGTTTGGCTATGGTATTCTACCCATTTGTAAGGACTGCAGATGCATCCTTGAAGGACATAGTACAGTTTTGTACCTACCATAAATGTAGATGTCCGATACGAATGCATCTGCAGTCAGGATTACCCACCCTCCTTTCCCCTCTGTGGTACTCCTAGGGTATTTGCCCATCTTATAGCTAGCTGGGGGAATCTATTATGGTGTATTTGTTTGTATATATGTACATACATGCTTATGTTTTGTTTGCTCTCTACTATTTGGAATCATTGGCATTTATCCAAATTTAGCCTTCCTAGAGGGCACCTGGCATCTGGGGCAGGAAACACTGAGGAAAATGGCGTCGGCTGATGCCTTTATATCCGAATAACTGCAGCTATGACGTCGGGTGAAGTGCGACACCAGCCGAGGCCAGACCCAGACTTTGGAATCCGGCCGACCGAAGGGCTGCCTGACGACAGGACAACCCATTTGTAAGGACTGCAGATGCATTCCTATCGGACATCTACATTTATGGTAGGTACAAAACTGTACTTTTTCCAGTGTCTCCAGAAAGGCAGAATGGTGGTCCTGGGTCATGGAGGGTGATCTGTAGCAGGCCACAGTTTGCATTGCAGATTTGCCCAATGTTAGTTTCACATGGATGATCTTAGAGGTATGCTGCGCCACTAACCTGGAGGTGTGAGTATCCTTGATGAATATGGATACACCCCCTCCTTTTGTGTTTCAGTCCGTGTTCTGTGGCCGAAATGTGTGGTATGAGTTGTAGCCCAATAGTGCTGGAGTGCTCTTTGGAGCCTTGAACCAGGTTTCAGTTACTGCACAGATGTCGACGTTCTCCATACTTAGGAGTGCTTCGAGCACATGCATTTTGAGATTTAAACTCCTGCCGTTGAGTAGCATAACCCTCATTTTTTTACTTGTGCTGTTTACGGTGGTGGGTTTGAATTTTGAGCCTTGCCTAAAAAAGGCACTATGGGGGCAGCAAGAGCCTTGGCCAGTATTCGAAAGCCAAGGTGTGACAGGTGCAAGCCGTCTTTTGTGAAGCAACACAGCTTGTCGAGCATGTCATCCCAGGCTGACAGACACTGGATCCTCTTTGAATGACACCAGAAGCTTAGCCAATTGTTGAAATTCATCATTTTTTTCTTTATACTGAGGTATAATTCTTGGTGAGGACAGGATGCTACTCAGGGTCAGGGTCATACCCGCCTGGGCTACATGATCAGAGAGCTCTTCCATGTCTCTTTTCATGTAGTCCAGGGAGGTACATTTCAGGTCATCCACACCAACATGAACAATGACAGAGTCATATTTGTACTTGTTCTGGAGTAACCTCAGTGCTTGTCTTATGTGGCGGATTCTGGCTCCCGATAAGCAGCTAACAGTAACCTTCTCCTTGTCCAGCCTAGTGAGTGGGGCGTCATTGTGCCTGACTATTGAGTCGCCTATTACTAGTGTGTTAGATATGTTATTTCGCCTTAAGGGCTGTGATTGTGTGGCACATTGATTTTGTGTTTTATGTGTTGTCTGGTTTGTGACAGGAATTGCAGGTTTTGTGGGTGTCTGCTTTGGAGCTCTCTGATGCTTTTGCAGGTTTTGATTTAGAGCCTCCGAGTATGATTTTGTGTATTTATGTGTATTTTTTGCCAGTGCTGGTTTAATAGGTGTATGTGAGGCTGGAGGTGTGGTGCAAGTGTTAACCTTCTCCTCATGACTGTCTGTTCCAGTCTTGGGTGGAGAGACCTTAGCCTCCAGTTTGGCTGTATAATTGCATCTCTCGCATATGTTAGTGTTTTGTGCTAGGAGGAGAGGGCTGTCTGTGTGCATGAGGAAGTTGTAACATTGCCTCAGGATACCCAGATTCACCAGCTGGACTGGAGAGTACACCTGAAGTTGCCCTTTGGTCATGCCTGAATAGTAGGTTGAGCTGCTTAGTCGCTTGGTTGGTGAGGGGTGGATAAAGAGCCTTGCCCTGCTGGGCAGTCAAGTGTCGGGGTATATTAGTGCTTGCTATTAGGTCTGAGCAAGTGCTGGACTGTAAGATGCTTTTTCAGTGCTTAGGTTGAGAGTTAGACTAGTTTCAAGTGAAAAACTGAAGAGGAGACTTAGTGGAGCCGGGAATAATTTAACCCTAGCTAACCAGTGCTACCCGGTGCACAAAACCGTGCAAACGCGTTTTTAAAAACTACTAACTTCTGGGCTGGAACCACTCCTCCAGGGACAGATGGCTGCTCAAAGTTCCCCTCTCTTACAGGTGAACAGAGAAACTTCCTTCTATCCAAGTAAGGTATGGGCAGCTCAGAAACTTGTAACACAGCCCTGAATATAGCACTAGCCTGAAAACTGGACTATACTAGCTTAGAAAGGCAGGGAGCAAGAATTTTTTTTTTGAAAAGATAAGGCAAAAACAGTAAAGAGTACACTTAAAACAGCTTTAAACGACTACAAGTGATCAGAAAAGGCTATCACAGCTTAGTGTGTAGCTTACAACAGTTAAACAATTTATTTAAACAAAAAACAACTTTTTAAAAGTGCAGGCAGTCAAATAAGTACAATATTTAAAAAAAAAAGCTTTTAAATCACAATAAGTGCTGGAAAAATCAGCGTTTAGGCGGAAAACAGTTAAGTACAGCAAGAAAATACATAAAACTGATACTCAGTCACTCCAAAGTCTCTCTCTTAAGCTAGAAGGCTTGTGTATCAGTTTAAGGCTTTCTAGTGCTTTCCAGTAGGTTAGTTACAGGAAAGATGGGAAACGAGCACAGATGTGGTCTTTTAAACCAGAAAGTTGAAAGAGATGGACAACTTCCCGAATGATCAATAAACTACAATTCCTGGGCCAAGAACCACTCCTCTTGTGGTAGACAGGCCACCTAGTACTTACCACTCCTACTGATAAGCTAGAAGGCTGCACTCCAACACAAAGGCTTGGGGGGCTCAGAAGCTTACAAACAATCCTGGATACAGCAAATCTGTACCTGGACTAGACTAGTTACTGGAAAGTTGGGGATCAAGCGCAAACTTGGGCTTTAAAACCAGAAAGTTGAGAGAGATGGAAAAAACTGCCCAAACGGCAAGTAAACTACAATTTTGGGCCAGAACCACTCCTCTTGTGGTAGATAGGCTACCTAGTGCTTACCACTCCCACTGATACGCTAGAAGGCTTCCCTCCAACACAGAAAGGCTTGTGGGGCTCAGAAACTTACCAACAGTCCTGGATACAGCAGCTCTGTATCTGGACTAGGCTAGTAACAGGAAAGGTGGGGAAACAGCGCAAGTGCGGCTTTTAAACCAAAAAGTTGAAAGAGATGGGGAAAAACTTCCCAAACGGCCAGTAGCTACAATTTCTGGGCCAGGAACCACTCCTCTTGTGGTAGATAGGCTACCTAATGCTTACCACTCCCACTGATAAGCTAGAAGGCTTCCCTCCAACACAGAAAGGCTTGGGGGGTTCAGAAGCTTACAAAGAGTCCTGGATACAGCAAATCTTTACCTGGCCTAGACTATTTACAGGAAAGGTGGGTAACAAGCGCAAATGCAGGCTTTTAAGCCAGCAAGTTGAAAGAGATGGAAAACTGCCTAAATGGCCAATAAACTACAATTTATGGGCCAAAACACACCCTTCCCGTGGTAGATAGGCTACCTGATGCTTACCACTCCCACTGATAATCTTGAAGGCTTCCCTCCAACACAGAAAGGCTTGGGGGGCTCAGAAGCTTACAAAGAGTCCTGGATACAGCAAATCTGTACCTGGACAAGACTAGTAACAGGAACGGCAGGAAACAAGCACAAACACAGGCTTTTGAATCAGAAGGTTGAAAGATGGAAGAGCTTCCCAAACGGCCAATAAACTATAATTTCTGGGCCAGAAACCTATTCTCCTGTGGTAGATAGGCTACCTAGTGCTTACCACTCCCACTGATAAGCTAGAAGGCTTCCCTCCAACACAGAAAGGCTTGGGGGGCTCAGGAGCATACAAACAGTCCTGGATACAGCAAGTCTGTATCTGGACTAGACAAGTTACAGGAAAGGCAGGAAACAAGCTAGGATTTTTTTTTATATACAGAAAAGCAGCTAAAACAGCAGTAAATACAATTCAAATGCAGTGCAGGCTAGCACACGTGTATCAATATTACAGCAAATACAGTTTAAATGCAATTAAATTAACAAATGACTAAAAAACAAGTGCAGAAGGCATTAAATTAGAAGGCTACTAACATGCAGTAATAAGTGCAGAGTAAGTGCAGAACAGCAACTAAGACAGTTACAGTAAGAGCAGCTGAATATATATATATATATATATTTGTTTTTTTTTTTTTTTTTTTTTTTTGAGGGAGGGAACACAGCAGGATTAAGAAGGCTACAGGGGTTGTGAGCAAATGAGATAGGCCCAGAAGGAGTATCAAATACAAACTTACAAGAGGGGCGGGCAGTTTCAAAGCCACCAAGATTAACACCAACACAAGAACAGGGAGGGTGGGTGGAAGAAACACAGTGGAGACAACAATAGACATAAATAATACAGCACCACTATAAATAATAGGCAAGTGTATAAATACAGCACAGTGCAGAATAAGTTGCAAAAGTGTACTTATCAGTTTGAAATAGATTCCAATTCTGCAGCTCAAAGCAAATCTGTCAGCTTTCCAGCAGTTTACAGAAATGCAGTCTGTACTGGAATTACAGCAAGATACACCTCAGGCAATGACTAACAGCTAGGGTGTGGGCTGGCTCAACAACCCCCTCCCTGAAAGTAGTTTGAGCTACCCTGAGAAAAAAAAACAGTGGAGACAACAATAGGCAGAAATATTACAGCACCACTATAAATAATAGGCAAGTGTATAAATACAGCACAGTGCAAATTAAGTTGCAAAAGTGTACTTATCAGTTTGAAATAGATTTGCTTTGAGCTGCAGAATTGGATTCTATCAGCTTTCCAGCAGTTTACAGAAATGCAGTCTGTACTGGTTAAAGCTACCATATGACAAATCAGGTGACACTCATGGGTAGGTACTAGGCTTTCGGCCCTGGGGCCTATATAAGCCTAGCCAAAAAGGTTCCCTGGCTTTTGTCACCCAATAAAATTATTTTTCTGTGCCCCTGCCAAGCAGTGCCATAGAAGTGCTCCCCGGGATGAATTGTCTATTTCCCATCCAGTCGTCAAGATTTTTCTTAAAGAGTGCCAATGAGGAGCTTTGCTTGACATGAATGGGTAGTTTGTTCCAGAGTATGGGAAATCTCTGGGACAGGAATCTATCCCTCCAGCATGTTCTGTTTATTGTGGTGACAAGGTTCCGGTCCCTGGAGCATGTGGTTCGGAGATATTAGGATATCTTTAATTGTAGCATGTCCAGCAGCTCTGGGTTTGACATAGTTTTGTATGTTAGGCAGAGATCACCTCTGTGTAGGTAATATGCGATGGAGTAGAGCTGGAGTTTTTTGAGATGGGCTGCGTATGGCATCTGTTTGAGGCCGGTAATCCTCTTAATGAGGAATTTCTGTGGCCTTTCCAATTGTTGTAGGTGTCTTGTGAGATGCATGCCAAATGAGGCATTGTACTCTACAATGGGTCTGGTGAGGGATGAGTAGAGAAGAACAATAACCTCTTTTTTTTCTAGAGGAGAACCCTTTTATGATGAGGTGTGCCATGTAGAAGGATTTCCTGACTACTGTGGCGATGTGATTATCAAACGAGAGACTGCTGTCCACCTGTGTCCCGAGCTCTCTTATCACACTTTCAGTGTTTAGTGAGCTACCACCTATGTGGTAGTTCATGGGTACCGAGTTTTTCCCAAAGGGGATGACAATGCACTTCCTGGCATTGAGCTTGAGGCCATGACTTTGACACCAAGCATCTGTCTCTGTGGGGCCCATTTGTAGAATGTGTACACCATTAGGTGATTCTGTTATGGCTCCCAGTTTGCAGTCATCTGTGAACTTTGTTAGCCAAAGACCTTCTGTGTTGGCCTGCATTTCAGAAAAGTAGATGCCGAACAAGAGAGGACCCAGGACCCAACTCTGTGGTACTCCACTCGTCACTGGTCTGAAGTCGGACTTGGGAGTCTGCTACTTTTACTGTGTGGGTTCTGTCAGTGAGCCAGTTGGCCACCCATCTTGTGATATAGGGATTTATGCCCAGTTTAGTGAGTTTATCTATAATTCCAGAGTGGGGGATGGTATCGAAAGCCTTGGCGAGGTCAAGATAGGCTGTGTGCACTACCTTGCCCTCGTCTGCAGCTCTAGTGACTGCTTCAAAGAAGTCAGTCAGGTTTAGTAGGCATGATCTACCTTTTACAAACCCAAACTGAGTGGGGTCCTGGGTTTGGAGGTTACCTATTTCTTTGTTTATAAGCTCCAAGAGGATACATTCCATGGCCTTGCAGACCAGGCTCATCAAGCTAATGGGGCGGTAGTTTCCGGGGTCTATGGTGGCACCTCCTTTGTGGAGTGGGATAACCGTCGCTGTGCGCCATTCAGTAGGCACATGGCCTGAGGTGAGGCTATGATTGAACATGTTATTTAGGTGGGGTGCCAGTTCGTTCTGTAGTTTGTGCATTACGCAGCCTGGGATGTTGTCTTGTCCCGTGGATGCTGTGTTCTTGGCTTTGGAGAGTGCAGTCTTTACTTGTTCATCCGTGATTACAGGGGCTTTGCATTCTTCCAGTATTAAGATGGGCCCTTTGGAGGGTGAGAGGGGGGTAAAGTTAGCACTGAACCTATCTGCAAGGATGTTGGCAATATCGGTTGGTTCTGTATATTTAGTGCCATTGTGCTGTAGCTCAGAGCAGATCTGAGTGTTGCCATTGACATTCTTGACATAGCTGTAGAATGCTTTGTGGTTGTCTTTGGAATCAGTGGCAATTTTATTTTCATAACTGGCTTTGGAGGATTTTATGAGGGATCTCAGCATCTTGCTGAGGCTGACCATGGAGTTCCTCCAATCTTAGGATTTTACTCTTTTTTGCAACAGCTTCTTCCTTCTGTTGTAGAGTTTGTTTATGGCAGGGGACCACCAGATTGGCTTCCTTTTTTTGGGAGGATAGCGTCTTGGTTCTGTTGGGGATGGCATGATCCTTGCACTTGTGTATGTGCGTATACAGTGCATTTTTGTAAGATTGAGCGGTCGTACCTCTGTTTTCTGTCTACATGGGTGACATGAAGTTTGCTACTTCTGTCTTAAGAAGCATGAAGTTGGCTTTGGAGTAGTTTTTGATGGTGGTTTCCTTAATGGGGGGTGGGATATGGATGTCTGGGGTGATTAGCTTGTGGTCAGATCTGACCAGCGAGGAGTTGACCTCTGGTGTGGAACACCGGTTACCCATATTGGTAATGACCAGGTCCAGGATATTGCTGCCCCTGGTGGAGGTGTGGACAAGCTGATCCAAGGCATTGGAATTTATGAATTCCAGAAAACGTTGCATGAATGATTTGGTACATGAGTAGTTTTCCCAGTTGATGGTGGGGTAGTTGAAGTCGCCCATAGTTAAGGTATTGGGTTGTACCTTAATATTTTCCAGTATCTTAAGAAATGAAAAGTGGAAATCCTGGGGCATGGTGGGGGATCTGTAACAAGCTACAGCCTGGATTACAGTCTTGCCCAGTGTTAGTTGCACTTGGATAATTTTGGATGTATTATGTTGAGTAGTGCTTCGGTCTAGGTTAGGTGGCCGAAAGATGTGATATGAATTATAGCCTGGTAATGCAGGGGTGCTCTCTGGAGCCTTGAACCAGGTCACTGTCACTGCACAGATGTTGATGTTCTCCATTTTAAGGAGTGCCTCGAGTGAGTGCATTTTGAGGTTTAGACTTCTAGCATTGAGTAGCATTGCCCTTAGAGTTTGCTTGTTTGTACCTGTTACGGTGGTGAATTCAGCATTTGAACATTGCCTAAAAAAGGCACTATAGGGGTGGCAAGAGTCATAGCCAGTATCTGGAATCCCAGGGGCGACAGGTGCAGGCCATCTCTGGTAAAACATTGTGGTCTGTCGACCATGTCGTCCCAGGCAGACAGATACTGGATCCCCTTAGAATGACACCAGAAGCGTAGCCAATTGTTGAAGTCAATCATTTTGTCCTTGTACTGTGGTATCATTCTGGGCGATGGCAGGATGCTACTTGGGGCTAGGGTCATACCTGCCTGGGCTACAAGATCCGAGAGCTCCTCTATGTCTCTTTTCATGTAGTCCAGGGAGGTATGTCTCAGGTCATTCACACCAACATGGACAATGACAGAGTCGTATTTGTACTTGTGGAGTGACCTGAGTATGTGTGTTATGGCCGATCCTGGCACCTGACAGGCAGCTGACAGTAACTTTCTCCTTGTTTAGCCTGGTGAGTGGAACATCAGTGTGCTTGACTGTAGTCACCTATGACTGGTGTGTTGGGTATGCTGTTTTGCCTTATAGGGTGAGGTTGAGTGGCGCACTGATTTTGTGGGCTATGTGTCATTTGGGTAGTGTTGGGGGATGGTGGTTGTCTGCGTTTCAGCTTGGGAGGTCTCTGTTGCTTGGGCAGATTTTTATTGAGAGCCTCTGTGAATGTGGATGTGTGCTTTGTGTTTCTATGTGTGGGTTTTGAAGGAGTATGTGTTGAGTGTGGTGTGGTGCAGGTGTTAACCTTCTCCCCTTGACTGTCTATTCCGGTCTTGGGCGGAGAGAGCAGTTTGGCTATATAAGTGCATCTCTCACAGGTTGTAGTGTTGAGTGGTAGGAGGAGAGGGTTGTCAATGTACATGAGGCAATTGCTACATTGCCCCCAAGATGCCCAGATTCATCAGGTGGATAGGAGAAAACACCGGGAGCTGACCCATGGACATGCCTGAATAGGTGCTTAGTAATTAAAGTACTAAGAACTGTTTTTAGGAAAGTCGAGTGCTGTAGTAATTTGTAGTTTATTTAGCGCTTACAGCGAGTTCTGAGCAAGTGCTGAGCACAAGGAAACAGTTTTGAGTGCTGAAACAAAAGAACTGTCTAGGTCTAGCTAAAACTAGCTAGTTTTAGCACCAGTTCCAAGAAGAGAAGCAGGCCACGGCCTGTTTGTTGATCCACAGTTTTGTCCCAGACCCCAACAGCAGACAGGGTCTTCCCCTCTTGCTCACACCGAGTTAAAGTCTCCTTTACTTTGGGCCCAAAGAGTGTGGCACCATCAAAGGGGGCGTTGGCAAAGGAAGACTTGAAGGCTTCCACAAAGGAGCACAGCCGCATCCAGAATTGTGTACGGAGAGCAATCGCTGAAGCTGCAGCTCTACTCGATCCTTCGGCCGCATATGAGATGAGCCTCATGGACGAGTTTGCTATTGAAGTAAGGGTGTTGAGTTGTGCTGTCACCTTATCTGAGACAGCAGCATCTGTGTTACCCTGGAGGGTATCTCCCAGTTCCCTAATGAGATCCCTCTGTAGACGTGTAAAATGTGTCAAATAGTTTAGCAAACACATGGAAAAAGTCACTGAACTAAAAACGCGCTTCCCATACCTGTCCATAGTCCTAGAATCCTTATTAGGAGGATAAACAGAAGAGGAAGACTCAGACATTTCCTTCTTCGTGGCCGCCGGCACCACCATAGCATCGACCGGGACTCCTTTAGTGAGATAGGCCTTATCCTGGGGGGCCGTGATAAATTTGTTTGGTTTTCGGGGAACCGGTTCCGGTGTTTCCCACGCCCTTCGCGCGATCAAGTCCATCAATTCATCGAAGGGCGGGGTCACCCAGGAGGTAGAAGGTTGAGCCCCAAGAGCCTTCAGCAACACCGACTCATCCTCAGTGGGGGCTAGGGACTGCCAATCACCCCTCTGTTTCAAGATCTCCAGGATGTCTGCAAATGACACATCCTCAGAGGGGGATCGTGGGGACCCCTCTGCCTCATCCAAATCGGTGTCAGACATTAGAGATTCCTGTGGGGAATCAATGTGCCTCCTCTCGCACAATCTCTTCCTCAGAACCTCATCAGAGGGGGCTTCTGGTGAGGCCTCCGAGGAACAGGGATCACCCTCTGGGGCTGGCTGAGGCAATGGGGCTCTACGCTTAGGGTGAATCGTGGGAGCAGAAACAGAAAGCGGCCCTTTAGGGGAAGGAGAAGACGCCTCCGATGAAGTAGTTGTCTGAGCAGACAATACCTTCCTCATAAGGTCGAAAGCCCCCGAGCCCCGGTCCGAGGACTCCTCCGGTTCCGAAGAATGCAGAAGCATCACCGACACCGGAACCGTGGGCTCCGACCCCGAGGACGGAGCTGAACCAATCTGAGCCGAGACCTCGAGAGGGAGAGTCAGCACCGAAAATTCGGTACGACTCTCGGTCCCAGAACCAAGGAGAGATCGTCGGCTCCGCGACTCCCCTACGGGCTCCGAAGGAGTCAAAGTCAATGGTGCCGATCATGCAGTGGACGGGTTCGGCACCGAGGGCTCCACTAGCATCGGATCATCCTCTCCTGGCTCCGAAGGCTGGACAAGTCTCGAAGGAGGACCTGTTGGAGACACGGGGAGGGCTTCTAGTTTCGACAACAACTGGGACGAAACCGCAATCAGCTTGGGAAGGGCCGTGTTTTCCATTTAGTTTCTGCACGAAACGATCCACATCAGTATCGGATAATGGTCTGGAAGACCGGGTCGAAGGGGCCGAAGACAGCACCGACCGAAGAATCGACGGTGGAGGTAGCTCCGACACTGATTCCAAGACCTGGGGCTCGGTGAAAGATAACTGTTCGATGCTCGGCCCCGAGGTCTGTGGAACCGGCGAACGAATCTTCGAAGATGAGCTCTGAGTCGATGATATGGGCTCTGACATCTTCGACGTCTTCGACCCCTTCGAAGACTTAGAAGCCTGGTCGGACTTCTCCAAGGCCTCCTGAAAGTCAGGTTTAAGTAAACCCCTGTCAATAAGCTTCCTGCGTCTCTCTGTCATGACCCTCCCGCTAAAGGAATGACAGATGGAGCAAACCTCCTGCAAATGGAGAGGGCCAAGGCAGTAGACGCAGGAAGCGTGATTGTCAGTGATGGACATTTTCTGTCCACATTGTCATCTCTTAAAGCCGGATTTGGCTTTCTCCGACATTGGTACAGTCAAGCTCAACACTGAAAAACAGTGAAAATAATACTAGCCAACAATAACTATATATAATATGAAATACACAACAAGCTATAATAACACTATTAGAATAAGTCAGAAAACTAGTAGGCCGAAGCCCAAACCTATGTATCTAAAATATATATATATATATATATATATATATATATATATATATATGATATAAATCAAGAAACACACACACACACACACTCTCTATATACTATCTATCTAAGGCTAAAGATAAAATATTGTTAAAGATTTTCAAAGAAATTTTGCTTATCTCAAAGATAAACTAAATTGTTCGCTGGCCCGAGCTCTCCTCGACCGATCTGTTGCAGCGGCAAACTAGATCTGAGGAGTAGCAGGGAGGATTATGGGATATAATCTGGTCTCAAGCTTCTCTAAGATGCAGAGCTTTGCAATGCAGCCGACTCGGAGCCGATAATCGGCTCCGAACCCATGTGTAAGAACAAAGGCGAGATGAACACATCACATGGAACGTTATGGTAAGTACATAACTTCTTTTTTTTGTCCCAGATGATGCAAGGGTCTGCAGGCTTGTAGCCTTTTTCTGGTAGATGCCTCGAATAGCAACCAGACCAGTCAGGTATGTTAAGCACAGACACTCACTCTCCAACCAGTAAAAGTCAGGAATCAATGCACTCTGCTCCTACTCTCACCAGGATCAGAATATAAGCACAGATTCTAAGCTGTCACCTCATCCAAACTTTTTCTAAAAATTGTTATACAAAACAAATGATAGTAAACATATAAAAGTGAAAATCACCATTAATACATACATTAAAGATTTGTTTAGTCTACTGTTTTAATTGTTTATCCCAGCTCTTCTTCCTAAGAGTCTCTCTGTCAGAAAAAATAGTTTAATATTTATGGTATTTATACCCGGATACTTTTCACCTCTTAGAAAATTTGCCTATGAGTTTCTGTCATTTCCAACTTATGTTTGTAATTCCCACCCCAGTTGCAAGCCTTATGTTCAATAATAGTTAAGAAAGTAAGATATGACATGATTAATGACTGAGAAATATTTGAGAAGTAATATGGGTAGGCAGAAGCTAAATATATGTGTAATATTTTATTCAAAAAGAAGAATATTGAACTAACTTATGGATTGCGTAAGTCATGTGACTCCTACTTTTACTTTATAAGAATCTAGAGAATGCAGGTGTTTCAGTTGACATCTGCATTAGTAAGCAGTGATAGATGAAGCCATAGCTTTCAGTATAGAAAAATGAATGCAGAAAATCAGAAGAACTAGAAAACTGAAATGAAATGCAAACTCTGGGAGTCACTTTGAGTATGCTTGTTGATGGGATTGCATATTGTGGTAGGAAAAAAACTGCAGACAGAAACTTTTTTTTTTTTTTAATGTAAATTTTGTTATTGCCTTCAGAACTTTCCTAGCCTTGGACTTTGTGGAAGGGGAAACAAGTTAATATTGCTTACACCAAGACTGACATGACAAATATTAGAAAAAATGAACTGACATCAACTCCTGATTAAGAAACATAATTTGCAAGTACATAAATGCAGTGTGTGCATTTTGTTTAGTACTCATGTCCGGTCTTCACCAGGATTCATAAATGTGGACTGCCAGAGTTGACACTATACAAAGTGTAAACCTTAAAAGGAATGGTGGCACCAAGTCTGCTGCCTGTCACATTAGGGAGCAGTTTATAAATGTGTTGCCCTTCATTGCCATGATTGCAAGAATGCGTGCAGAATATGCTAATTTTGGGATTCACTCCGTTGAGTACTTCCATTGGCTGGAACACCCCCCCCCCCCCCCAAAAAAAAAAAAGAAAAATCCAGTAACTGTACCACAGGTTAATTTTTTTCTCAAATGGTTCTAGTACTTTGGCATTTCACCTAAACAGGATCGGACATCATGTGTACGTTAAATATATATTACTTAAAATAAGTAACATTTTTTCATCAAAAGTCAATTGTATTAATTAAGAACTCATTTCTAAAGTATTCGTTACATGTCTTAACTCACATATTTAATTCCTGATATAAACCCTTTGGATTCAAAGTACCAAATCTTATAATATCTTCTGTTTTTTATAATTACAGTAAACTACTTTGGAAATCATCACCCCTCGGTAAAAAAATGCAGTAAAACAAATCTGTGTCTTTTCCATCATGGCAGTCCAAAAATTAACTTAATGTGTCTGAAAGCAATTAAAATTCTCTCATGCAGAGTTCTTCCGAAAGCATGTAGGTTGAGGTGGATCAGAGAGCCCTTATTCTGTGCAAGTCCACTTTGTGGGGTAACTTGAAGTGATTGCCTCTCGCCAGATGGAGTTGAAGGAGGAACCATTGCTGCCTGGGCCAAAAGGGAGTCATTAGCAAGATGTTGGGCTTGTCCCTGTGGATCTTCAGGACAACATTTCGGATCAGAGGGAAGGGGGAGTATAAAGGTCCCTCTCCCCAAGTTGAAAGACATGGTATCCATCTTCCACACGTGGTGACAAGGGGTCCTGGAGCAGAATAGTCTGAGCTATGTGTTCTGCTGACAGGCAGAAAGATCCCACTTACGATCTATGCCCAGAAAAAACTGTGTAGCATCCATTGGTGAGGGTCTTCTCTGGATTTGTTGTGAGAGTCTGCAAGGTCATTGTACTCTGAAGGTATGCAAACTGCTTGCAGAGAGAGGTTCCTTTTTATACCTATGTCCCATTCCATCAGAGCTATCCCTCACAGCTGGTAGAACTTTGTGCCTTCCTGTTTGTTGACATACCGCTTGACAGATGTGTTGTATCAGAATACCTTCGGGGCCTAGATTCCAAAGGTGACAGAGCATCTGCAGGGCTTGGAGAAGGGCTTTCATCTCTTTACACTCATATGTTCCCTGTTTTCTCTGGGCGACCACTGTCCGTAAATTATTGTGGAGCCTTTCCATGTACCCTGGCCAGGTAGTATGAGTGTGTATGTTCGGGAGAGGGTCCTGGGGGGTGGGAACGCCTGTATTGCGTTGAACCTGAGAGATCCATCATTGCAGTTCCTTCTTCAGAAATGGCTAGAGAGAGATCTGGAAGTCCAGAGGGTGACAGTATTAAGATCAAGGGGAACTTCGCATACCACTGGATCTTCCTCACATGTAATCTGGCATAAGGCACCATCGGAACTGTGGCTGCCATGTACTCTAGTGTTCTTACAACCTCCCTTGCTGAGGTAATAGGTAGGGGTAGCAGGGAGTGGAAGTAACTGGGCAGAGAGAGAACTGTCACCTGAGGGAGGAATGCTTTCCTTGACAGGGTATTAAGTCTGTCAACCTAGGAAGACTATATCTCAGGGTGGTGTCAGAGAAGACCTCCTGAAGTTGAGGGAGAATCCCATTCTTTCCAGTAGAGCCATTGTGAATTTGAGATGTAACCGTAGGGTTTCTTGAGATGAAGCCTGAATGAGAATGTCATCCAGGTATGGGAAAATTTGAATCCCCAGAGTTCTGCAAAAGGCAGTAGTTGGAGCTAGACACTTGTGAAGAGCCTGGGAGTCCAAAGGGTAAAGCAGAGAACTGAAAATGCAATGAAGAAGCTAAAAACTTCCAAAATTTCATGTAGGCAGGTTGTATAGGGATTTGCAGATGTGCATCTAATGTATTCTTCAAGTTGAGGGTGATTAGGAAAGTCTGAGGAAGGATTAAGGTAGATATGGTCTGCAGAGAAAGCATCTTGAAAGATGGAACTTCTAAAAAGGTGTTGAGGTATGGTAATGAACCTCCATGTTCCCTTTTTCATAGGGACCAGGAATAGTCTTGAGTAGAAACATTTTCCCTGATCCTGTGGAGGAACTGATTCTACAGTCTCCTGGGATAGACAGTCCTGAACCAAGGGAGGTATTGGTTGAGATTGATTTGCACATGGTGGGGGATCTGTGGACCAAGGTGGAAAGTATTAGAATGCTGCAACAGTGACCAGTAAAACATCTGCTGTTCTGGTAAGTTTGTATACAACTGTACTTTGTTGATGCTGAGCAACACATTGCAGGAAGCTCCTCTGCAATTCACACAATTTTTGGTATGTGGTCATGGTCCTTAAATATATATGAATGGCGCTGTTCCATACATAGTTGTCATTTCATGCCTGAATCTCTTAGTATGGTGAGAAGGAATCATTTGCATATGTTCTGTACACATGGAATACTGTGGCTAAATAGTGGGATAGGACTGCATGTGGTAGTTTTATTTATTTATTTATTGACATTTGTTAACCGGGTTTGTCCAACTGGGCTTGTGGCCCATTTTCAGTGGAGACACTAGGAGAAAAGCTCCAGTAATACATTTTAAAACAAGTACAATTTTAAACAATATTGATTATAATAGCAGTTATAGCAAAACGATTCACATATGTTGGGATACATACATAAAGTTAAAGCTGCATTAAAAAGAAGCTAAGTAACAATTTTACATTGATATAGTTCAATAGGTCAACAATCAACATTTTTTGTTTGTATAAAATTGTGCAAATGCATAGTAGACACATTGGAGAGAGAGTTGTAGTATATCTGGTGGTTTCATTACAATATTCGGTGATGTTCTTCGTGTTTCACTGTTGCAGTCATCACACTTGGGTTATCTGCCTGCAGGTAGCTCTCAGTCAGCCTGAATACCAGAGACTTAGTATTTCTGCGTTGGATGCTGTTGCTCCAGGACTGATGTCAGGTTGTCAGGGGTATAAAAACAGGCAGCTGACACCATTACATCAGTCTTTTTTGCCAAGGAGCCCGAAGCAGAAGCAGTTTGCAAGTGCCTGTTGGCCGCTACCTGAATTTTCGTTTACAAATTGAATAATGGTTCAGGTCCTACCTAACCAATAGACAACAAGCAGTTCTTTGGACAGATAATATATCATCTCTTCTACCTGTCACCCTGGGAGTCCCTCAGGGCTCTATTCTAGGTCCACTTCTCTTCTCTCTTTTTATTAACGACCTGCATGTAACAATCCCAAATGCCACCTGCATTCAGTATGCAGACGATTCAACATTAATCTGTTCAGCAAGCTCACCATCTGCACTACATTCCCTGACACAGAAAGTATTCAATTCAGTTGAAACTTGGTTCACTAAACGTTCTCTCCTTTTTAATGCTAAGAAAACCAAGCTCCTTCTTTTTACACCAACCAATAAGTCCACCCCAATAGATTTCTCTATCACTTCCAATAATGATACTAGCATACACCCTGACTGCACAACCAAGTTGTTAGGAATTACTATTGATAACAACCTTACATTTGATAATCACATAAATAACGCCATTAAAACTATCAACAAGAAAATTGGTTCCTTATATCGAATCAAATCCTTCTTAACTCCAACAGCTAAAACCCAAATTGCACACTCCCATTTAATTTCTACTCTTCTTTATGCCTCTCCCATATACACTAACCTCAAAAAGAATAACCTTGTCAAACTAGAGCATGCCTATAACAACATCGCCAGATTTGCCACGGGTAATCCTTTTCGTACCCACCACTGCCTAAACCTCATGCAGCTGGGCTGGCTAGAAATTCAAAACCTTCTAAAAATCTCCCAACTAACCATGGCCCACAAGATATTTTATCAACCTAATAGAACTCCTATACTATCCAATCTCATAATCCCCTATAAAAACCTAGATATACTACGCTCCTCTAACAAGCTTCTAGCTAGCATAACCAAAACTAACAATTTGGCTGGAAACTCCCTGTTTTCTAACACTGTGGGAAAAGACTGGAACCTACTTCCCAAAGAACTAACATCACTCTCTTCTTTGCCTCTTTTTAAACAAAACCTCAAAACACACTTTAAAATACACTGGTTATGCCTATGCAGTAAACCAGACTAGCCCTTCCTTGCCTGTGCTCATATTTGTCTATACCATACTAAGTTTTTTTGTTTTTTCATCATTATTTCTCTTATGAGGAACTGAACTGGTGATCACAATGATACATATACTGGTTGACAAAAAAAAAAAAAAAAAAAAGGATGCACACTTTATTTCTACTATGTAACTATTATCATTCCTTCATTGTTTGTATTTCATGTTTTTACTGTTTGGAGCTTTTCTCCCCGGGCCTCTACTGAAAATGGAAATATATCCAGATAGACCAGCCCGGTCAACAAATGTAAAATAAAATAAATAAATAAGTAAATAATCCTGAATTCTTCTAAAGCTAAATACCCCGTTGGGGAACCTTTTTTCTTGCTCTAACTGATGTCAGAAAAAGTTAACAATTGTCTTGCCTGTGGAAGGCAAATACCACACAGAGATTTTCATTCTTACTGCGTCACTTGTTTAGGCCCAGACTATGATGCACCTTGCTGTTAGTTTTGTGCATTGTTCAATGCCCGAACCATTCATCGTCAGGCTCTCATTGTCGCTAAAGTCTTTAGTTCTCGATCTCCATATTCCGAAATTGCTTCGGTAAGCCATCCGACTACCAATATTCCGAAAAAACCTAAGGATAAAGACAGAGACAGACCGCATAGGTCCAAAGTTGCCGCCGCCGCTTCCATTAAGCTAGTCACCAGTTCGCCGGTACTCAGTGAGGTGCTTTCGCAGTCCCTGATGCCCGCTTCAATGGATTTACAAGCCTCTACCGAGACCCATTCAGAGTCCGATATGCCGCGAGACTCTTCTTCAACTATGGAATCTGCGGATGTCTCTACCTTGGATGGGTCCGGAGCCACTGTGCAGGCACCGGCTTCTGAGGCAGTTCTTCGCTCAACCAATGTTCAACTCAAACCGACTTTTTTTTTTATTTAAATCTACCGAGTTTCTTAGGCCTAGAGTACGCGTTACACCTAGAAAACCGACAACCAAAACGCATGCTCTGACTTCCATGCCACAATGACAAATGCTTAGAATGACGGAAGACCTTATTACACTGATTAGGGGAAGTCAGCCTTCCTCTGCTAAGAGAAAAGAGACCAGTCCCCCGCAGCTTCAACAGACCAGGAGTCCGATGACTCTTGAGTTATCTGATTATGAAGACATGCCCTTATCTGCTTATGAGGATTCAGATGCAGAGGAATCCATTCCCTCTGCCTCCCCTCTAGAGGATTTTTCTTTTGGTGAAACCTTACATACTTTAAGAGAGCATTTCCATTGGGAATGCCAAGACTATCCTCAGTCCAAAAAGAGACTCGGAGAATTCCTAGGTTTGCCACAGTACAGGCCTGTAGCAATACCCCCTGTCCTGGAAGTTGTTGATGTTTTTATGGACTCCAGTTTTACTCCTGATACTTTACCTCCTGCCCCTAGAAAACCAGACAGGTACTACAGAGTACCTGACTCTCACAAATTTCTTTTCAAGAAGCCTACTGCTGACCCAGAGATAATTTCCCATGGGCCTAAAGATATCAAGGCAACTACAGCCAAGAATCCCACCCCTTCAGACAGGGATTCCAGAGCTTTGAACAGATGGGGTAAGAAGGTAAATACCTCTGCAACTCTTGCTATTAGGGCATTGAATTGTCAGTTTCACATGCTGAAGTACCAGCAACATATTATGGAACTTATTAAACAAAAAGTGGCTACCTTTACAGACTGTGCAGAAAATGAAGAATTGCAGGAGCTTATGCACTCTGCAAGCCAAGTCAGCAAGCATACTTTGCAATGTGGCTTTGACACCCTAGAAGCATCTTGCCGGGCAGCAGTCACTGGTTCTGTACTGAGAAGACATGTGTGGCTCAAGGAGCAGACTTTGCCAGACCATGTCAAATCAAAGTTACTAGACGCTCCTTTCAACAAGGATAGTTTGTTTGGCACCATAGCAGAAGAGGTTCTTAAAAAGATGGAAGAAAAAGCTAAGTCTATGGAGACTATTAAAGAATTTTTACAAGTGCAACCCCCTAGATTCAGTAGGCATTGCCCTTCCAAACACTGGTCCTTTCCAGCTTCCTTCAGACCATCTCAAGCCAGACCCAGGGGAAACAGACCACCCAGACTACAGTCTCAGGGTATGCAGAGATCTAAGAAATGGAGTGCCCCCACACGCAAAGCAGCCAGTGGTAAGCCACCTCCTTACGGAAAAAACTCACAATGACTTCTCTACTCCACTCTCCATCCCTGCCCAATTGCTGGTGCCCCTAGGAGGAAAACTTGCCCTTCATGCAAAAAACTGGATGTCCATCACACAAGACCGATGGGTCCTCAACATTGTATCCCAGGGGTACAAATTTTACTTCCACTCACTGCCAACCCCAAGAGGGTTCCCAGACCTTCCTCCAAACCAATGGGCAGAAGCTCAAAGCCAAGTTCTTCCCCTGTTCTCCATCAGAGCTATTCAGCCGGTTCCAGTAGAACAGATAGGTCAAGGATTTTATTCCAGACTCTTCCTGGTACCCAGAAAAGAGGGCTCTTGGTGCCCAATCACGGATCTTTCAATTCTCAACACCTTCCTGGTGGTACCAAAATTTAAAATGCTTACCCTGCAACAGCTTCTACCTATGCTAGCCAAGGATGCCTGGTTAGTCACCCTAGACTTAAAAGAAGCCTATCTGCACATCTCTATAAGGGAGTCATGCAGGAATTATCTACGTTTCAGGGCTGGATCTATGCATTATCAGTTCTCTGCACTTCCCTTTGGCTTATCCACTCTGCCTTGAGTATTCACAAAATGCCTGGCTCCAGCCATTGCTTACTGCCGGCAGAGAAATATCCAAATTTACCCGTACTTGGACGACTGCCTGATTCAGGTGGACAGTCCGGAATTGCTATTGCAGCACCTGACATTTGTGAAAAACCTTCTCACTTCATTGGGGTACACCATCAACAAAAAATCAAAACTGGTACCCAGTCAAAAGATTGTGTTCCTGGGAGCAAGCTTGGACACAACATCCCAGATGGCATTCCTCACTTTAGAAAAACAAGTCTGTCTGAAAGCCTGCTTCAAACAAATGGCCACCAGAACCCAGCTATCCGCAAGAAAAATTCTGCAGGCCCTAGGGTTCATGGCCTCATGTATACTGCTAATTCCATATGCAAGACTGCATATGAGGAAACTTCAGTGGTACTTAAAAAGTCTTTGGTGCCAACATTCTCAGGACCTGGAAACGGTCATTCCTATCATACCCTGTCTAAGGAAGAGTTCCTTTGGTGGGCAGAAGCATGCAACCACAACAAGGGACTGTCCTTTACTCAACCCCATGCCGCCCAGACCCTAACGACAGATGCATCAGACTATGCCTGGGGAGCACACATGGATGGCAAATGCATTCAGGGCCACTAGAGCTCAAGTCAAATTCATCTGCACATAAACCAGAAAGAGATGCTAGCTGTGCAGAACACCCTGAGAGCTTTCAGATCCCTACTCTTTCCAGGACAACTTCTAATAAAAACAGACAACATCACAGTTATGTAGTTATGTAGTACATCAACCGGCAGGGGGGAACCCACTCCTCCCCCCTCTACAGGTTAGCTATGGCCCTGTGGAACATGGCCTTTGACATGCAAGTCCATCTGCAAACTCAATTACTGCCAGACAAACAAAACTCACTGGCAGACGACTTAAGCAGAAATCTCCTAGACCCATACGAATGGCAATTGGAGCCCAGCACCTTTAACCTTCTGATTCAGAAATGGGGGACCCCAGAGGTGGATCTCTCTGCCTCTCCCTACATCCACCAGCTCAGCAAATTCTGCACCAAGAACTCTCACAGCAGGGCCTGTGAATGCCCTTTCTTTTCAGTTGGTAAATCTCTTAATCTATGCCTTTCCCCCTCTGCCCCTTCTCTCAAGAGTACTACTCAAGATAAGACAGGACAGACCAAGGACAATTTTGATTGTCCTGGACTGGCCACACCAGCACTGGTACCCACTCCTGCGCAGCCTGGCACCTACAGCAGAACCCAACCCTGCTCTCTCAACAGGAGGGACTGATTTTACATCCACAACTGCAAACCCTAAATCTTGCAGCCTGGCTTATTCCTTGAATTTTATTTTATTTATTTATTTTATTTTACATTTGTTGATCGGGCTAGTCTAACTGGATATATGTCCATTTTCAGTCGAGGCCCGGGGAGAAAAGCTCCAAGCACTAGCAGTGACAAAGAATACAATATATAGTATTAGTCAAGTAAGTTACAGTACATTGGCTATGTTGGTAAGAACAAAATAGTAATAAGTCATTTAGTAGGTTGAACTTAATATCTAATAACAGAGAGAAACAAAATTACAAAAATTTACTTTTTTTTTTATATTACAAAGTAAACATCAAAGAATAGTATGGAAGAGAAGTGTAGAGAGAGCAAGAAGGGGAAATAAGGAAATAAGATATCACTCAGCGTTAGAGCATGGACAAAGCCAATGAAATTTAAGATGTACTTTAAGATGTTTTTTTAAATAGGAAAGTTGAAGCAAGGGTGGATAGTTCAGTAGGAAGCTGGTTCCAGTTTTTACCTACTGTGTTGGAGAAAAGTGAGTCCCCAGCTTTGTTTTTTGACTTAGTAGTGGCAACAAGGAGCTTATTAGCTGAGCGTAGTGTTTCAAGATTTTTGTATGGTGTAATCAGATTAGTGAGGATAGGGGTATTGTTAGGATGATAAAGGATCTTTTGTGTGATAACTAGTTGTTGAGAAAGTAGTTGGTTTTACAGTTCTAGCCATCCCATTTGTTCGAGGTTGAGACAGTGAAGAGTTCTAAATGGGTACCAGTGGCAAATCTGGCTATATTATTATAACTGATGGAAAGTGTGGTAAGGTTGTTCTTAGACAGATTGGTATATATCACAGACGCATAGAACAGGGTAGAGATAAGGTGGGTCTGGGCAATAGTTATTCTGGATGATGGGGTGAGGAAGGGTTTGATTCTGTAAAGGGTGCTTAGTTTTTTGTTAACAGACTTTATTGTAGAATTAATGTGGTCATCATAGCTAAGGTTGTTATCAATTGTTACTCCTAGTAGACGGGTTGTAGTGTCTAGGGATATGTTAGTTCCATTGTTTGAGGTTATTGTGAAGTACAGTTGAGGTGATTTTAGAGTTGGAGCAAAGAGCGATAATTTTGTTTTTTTGGGGTTCAGGAGGAGGCAGTGTTGCATTAACCAATTTTCAACACTGTTGAGTACAGTTTGAGTGAGGGATTGGAGAGATGCTATGGTCTTGGCTGAACAAATTGAAGTAGAATCATCTGCATATCGTATGCAGGTGGCTTGAGGAATTTGGGTATGTAGATCGTTAATAAATAAAGAAGAGAGTAGGGGTCCTAAGATGGAGTCTTGGGGTACTCCAGTATTCACTGTGAGGGATGTAGAAAGATTATTATCCCAAAGTACTGCTTGCTGTCTGTTTTCCAGGTAGGACTTAAACCATTGTAATGCTTGTGGGTCAAGTGATTGGGCTTTTAGTATGTCTATAAGTATGTTGTGGTTTACCATATCAAAGGCTTTTGAAAGGTCAATAAATAGTGCAGAGCAAAAAGTGTTATTGTTAGGATTTTTGTTTGTGGAGTCAGAAAAGGACAGCAGGGCAGTGGTTGTGCTATGGAATGGTCTGAAGCCATGTTGGCAGTTGGCAAGTAGGTTATTTTGTAGAAGGTGGTCAAGTAGTTGTCTGTGAATGCATTTTTCCATTATCTTGGCTATTGGAGAGAGTAAGGCAATAGGCCGAAAGTTGGAGAGTTCAGTAGATGACCTACCTTTATGTAATGGGATGATGTGGAATACTTTCCATGTGGCAGGAATTTTGCTTTCTAAAATAGTTCTATTTATAAGGATGGAGGTGGGATAGGCTATGGATTTTGATGCAATTTGTAGGTATTCAGCTGGCAGACAGTCAGCAGATGGGGTGCAAGGTTTTAGTTTTTGAAGGAGGTTACAGATAAAGGATGTAGGTACAGGTTGTATTTGAAAGGTGGGAGAAGGAGTCTTAGTGGAGTTTAATGGTGAAGTGGTCATTGGTGGCAGAGTATTGGCTAGGGTTTGAATGGCTTCAGTAAAGTAGATATTAAAGGCGTCGGGAATCTGGTTGGAGTTATTATGGTTAAATCCTGCTGGGGCAGGAGTTGGAGTGTCCTGGCTGAAGAAGTTTGTTTATACTTGACCAGAATTTTTGTGGATTTTGTGGATGGGTTTGTTGGAGATGAAGGTAATACTCTTTTTTGTCTGTAAGAATATTTTTCTTGGTGGCATTTCTTAACTGTTTAAAGTAAAGGTGATCCGATGGACATTTGGAGGTTCTCCATTTAGCCCAGATTTTATTTCTAAGGAGGATGTTTTGCCTAGTTTGTTTTGTGAGCCAGGGGGCAATTTTGGTTCTAATTCGTGAAGAGCGATAGGGGGCATGGTAATCCAAGATTTGAAGAAATTTAGTGTTAAAATAGGTCACTGCTTCATCAAGTTGAAGATGAGACATTGGTGACCAGTCACATGCTTTCAGTTCATTTAGGAAGCTCTCTGGATTAAAAAGTTTTTTGGAGCGAGAGGTTTTAAAGTTGTTAGTAGTTGGGATATGGACTCTTTGTTTAATAATGTAGGTTAGCATGTGGTCACTGATAATCAGGAAGGGTTCCAGGTTTATAGGTATTGAGGTGGCTGTTGATAAGGATCCAGTCTAAGGTGGTTTCCTTACTGCTTGGCTTATGGATTCTAGTAGGAGTGGTTATAATTTGTGAGAATCCATAAAGATTTATGGGGTTAGTTAGATTAGGGGAACTGCAGGTAACCCAGTCTATATTAAAGTCACCTCATACTATGGTCTCCTGAGGTAGAGGGGTAGAGAGGTAACTAAGTATGTTTTCAAGAGTATTGGTATTATTTCCAGGGGGGAGATATGTGCAAATTAGATAGATTTGGAGTTGTTGATTTGAAGTTTGGCAGTAAGGGTTTCTGAATTGGTGTTTGGTGGTAGGAGTATATTGAAGGGTGATAATTAGAGTTTAGATTTGTATAAAATGGCTATACCTCCACCCTTTTTGGTTTTACGGTCACATCTTAGGATACTGTAACCAGGAGGGGTAATCTCCTGGTCCAGAGTTGGGGGCTTTAGCCATTTCTTTAATACAGAGAATATCAAATGAGTGCACATCTAAGAGAGCATGTAGGTGGGTTATTTTATTGTTTATGCTTCGAATGTTAAGGTGAGCTATCAGGAGGGAGTTAGGTGATTTAGTTAAGGTAGTGATAACAGCCAATGTTTGGTTATGTAGGTTATTGGCATTATCAGTAATAGGGCCAGGGTTTGGGTGAATATCACCATCTAATAGGGGGTGTAGATGAGGATATAGTACAAATTTAAGGGATTTGTCATAATTATTTGAGTTTTTTTTTCATAAGGGAGTAAGTAAGATGGGTAGCTCTATGATATTTTGGTAATATATAGATAGAGGTGGAGGTTACATTACTGTGGTTGAGGGAGTAGAAGAAAGACGATGGTAGAGTTTGATGGTAGTGGTGGTGTTCATGAAGAGAAGAATGTTCAAAGAAGGTGAGAGTGTATGGTATAGTAAGAGAAGCAAGAGTTGTAGTCAAGAGTAGGATGTTTGTGAGTATAGACTTGTGTGTTGGGGCCATAGGGATGTGTAGATAAGTGGTGAGAGTAAGTTGTTGGAGAGAGTGTAGTAAGTAAAAGGAGAGATTGTTATAAGGGGTTGAGTAGGGAGGAAGTGTCTAATTAAGTAAATAAAATTGATTGTGAGAGAGAGTGCTATAAATAAAAATCAGTACAGGATGAGATGTAGGGAGGCGAGGGGAGTAGGCTGAGAAAGTTTAGAAGAGAGAGTGCTATAGAAAATAATCAGTACAGGATGGATTGTAGGGATGAGAGGGAGTAGTCCAAGGAAGGTAATTAGTTTAATTAAGGAGTTGTGAATTAGTGGGTGTGGTTGGTAAGTGAAGGAGGAAAGAGATAGGTTGATAATAGGAGGGGGAGTGGTTATAGAGGTATATGGTTAGGACCACTGGGGGTGGATGGGAATTGGGGGTAGGGAGAGGAGTGGAGTGAGCCCGCAGGGCAAACGGAGTGGGGCAGACCCAGAGGAAGGTAATAGCAGGGAGAAAAAAACAATCAGTATAGAAGAAGGTAAGACCAAGGGAATGTAAGAAAAAAGGCAGTGGTAGTGAGTGAAGGAAAGGAAAAAATTAAGAAGCAGAGGGAGAGTAAGGGCTAGTATAGGGCTAGAGATGAAGAAGAGGGCTAGATACTAGGATTATAAGACTATAGTAAGTGGAAGGTAGAGCAGTAAGAGTGAATTAGGAGTAAATAGTTTATAATGAGAAGATAGTAGAGAAGTGAGTGAAATTAGAAGTGGGTGAAGACAGCCATCTAGTGGTCAAAACCTGTAATTACACAGAGTGGAGACTACAGTAGATGGGTGGAAGCAGAAGAAAGAAAAAGTAATTTGGAAGGGAAAGGCTTAAGGGAGTTAGAAATCCTGGAAAAGCTGGGATGACTAGGAAAGAGTGAACGGAGTGTAAGAAAGGCAAGCAGAGGGGGGTATGGCTGCTGGCTGATATGGCAGTTTAAAAGGACACTTAGCAAGCATCACAACGCTAACATATGCATTTAAGAGAAGGTATAATATTATTATTTGACATACAGTTTTAGTTTAGCTTGGCTTTCAATCCAGGGGGGTACTTTGGTTACCCAGGTGAGGAGCTACACAAGCAGGGTTAGGTAGGTAAATAAAGTTGGTCTTTGGCGTCCAGTAGGGCACAGCCAGAGGTAGATAGAAGTATGCACAACTGGAGAAAAAAAACATAAAGGGAGAAGAAAGTTATAAAGGATACTAGATAAGTAACAGGAGAGAAATTAGTTAAACAGTAAAATTAAGACAGAAACACATGAGCTTGTTCAGAACATAATAATATCAGCAACAGGTTTAGCAACATCTAAAACTAGGCTTTAGCACTTTTTGTATTGTGTTTCATTCTATAAACTAGATACCAGCAGCTATATGTAAACATTGTAACTAGTAATTTGAAAGAAAATAACATAAGCTAGTATAAAGTTTTTTTAACTAAAAATGTAGTCTAAAACATTGTGTCCAGAGTTCAAAGAGCAGTAAAAACATTTAGCTCTAATTCAGCAGCTAGCAACAACACAACTATAGCCAGAGTTCAGTAAACAGAAAAAAACATTTTGCTCTATTATAGCATCAAGCAACATTCCATCAAGACACTAAGCACAAAACAGAAAAACACATGCATGTGCCTCATTCGAATCAAAACCTCATAGATAGACTTGCATATCACCGATAGACTTACAATCTAATATCCAAGGGGGAGGGCAATACACACTTGACTATTTCACAGTTTGTGAAGACAAGTAATCAGGTACAAGTAATTCTCCCCCAGCAACCCTAAGCAAACAGGTGCTGGATGTCATTTTTGAAGCCAGAAGACCCAGTACAAGAAAATCCTATGCTGATAAGTGTAAAAGGTACTGCTCCTGGATTCAATCTAAAGGAGAGGACACAACGCTGCCCTCCCTGCCTCTAATCCTGGATTACTTAGCAGATCTGCTCCACAGAGGCCTGTCCTTCTCCATTACGATACATGCCTCAGCCATTTCGGCTCATTACAACACGGAGCCACCTTTCTTCTCGCACCCTCTTATCAGACAGTTCCTGAGAGGGGCAAACAACTTAAGGCCGCCTAGGGGAGCACCCACCCTTGCTTGGGACCTTAACTTTGTACTGGAAAAGCTCACACTTCCCCCCTTTGAGCCTGCAGTGTCAGCAGAGTTAAAATTCCTCTCTTGGAAAACAGCCTTGCTTCTAGCCATCACTTCAGCTAGAAGAGTGTCTGAGTTACAAGCACGTATGGCTGTGGAATCCTTCATTATTTTCCATGCTGACAGGGTTTCCCTCAGGACTACCCCTTCCTTTATGCCTAAAGTGGTGTCCAGCGTGGCTCTAAACCAAGCCATCCATTTGCCAACCTTCTTCCCTAATCCTCAGAATAAAGGGGAAAGGATCCTGCACTCCATGGACATACACAGACAGCTCAGATTCTACCTTGATAGAACTTAGCCCTTCAGAAAATCTGACCATTTACTAGTCAACTTTGCAACAGAGGCAGGGGGCAAGGCCATTTCAAAACAAACAGTTTCCAAATGGATAGCACACTGCATCCATTTCTGCTACAAGCACCATGGGAAACCAACCCCTCATGGGGTCAGAACACATTCCACTAGGGCAACGTCTACCTCTACAGCATTTCTCAGGGGAGTCCCTACCAGGAACATCCTGGAAGCTGCTACCTGGAGTTCTGTACACAACTTCACCAGGCATTACCACCTACCAATCTTTTCCAAATCCAGGGCAGGTTTTGCAACAGCAGTCCTGCAAGGCATACTAGCCAGCCCCAATTCTTCTTGACTGCCTCCACCCTTCTTTGGCTTTGGGAATCTACAAAAGTGTGATGACTGCAACAGTGAAACATGAAGAACATAGTACAGTTGTTTACACTTGCCATAAATGTAGATGTTCGAGTGTATTCACTGTTTTAGTTGTGGTTTCCCTCCCTCCAGCTCCCTGGTCTCTCTCTCTCCTCTCTGTGGCTATTACTCACCCCTTTCACGGGTATTGGTATTTACTTTCTATTGGTGGTGTTCTCCCCACCATAACTTATTTGGGGGGCTCCTGACATTTGGGGCAAGAAAAATTGATGTAATGGCGTAGGCTGCCAGTTTTTATACCCCTGACAACCTGACGTCA
This sequence comes from Protopterus annectens, assembly GCF_019279795.1. Lineage (NCBI taxonomy): Eukaryota > Metazoa > Chordata > Ceratodontiformes > Protopteridae > Protopterus > Protopterus annectens. The sequence continues at coordinate 331,475,327 of NC_056751.1, read as the reverse complement.
GTCCTGGAGTGACAGCATCCAATGCAGAAATACTAAGTCTCTGGTATTCGGGCCGACTGAGGGCTACCTGCTGGCAGATGACCCAAGTGTGATGACTGCAACAGTGAATACACTGTAACATCTATATTTATGGTAAGTGTACACAACTGTACTTTTCTGGTCCTGCCAGCTGAGGCTTTTGTTTCACTGTTTACCCCATTGTAAAGCAGTTTTAATTAACCACTTTGACCTTTTATATGTGTATTTTATCACATACAATTCTACTGTGTGGGTTATAGTGATTGTAACTAGTGCCCTAAGCATTTACCTGAGTGCTTGTGTTTTCTTCCTTGTCTAGAAAATCCAAAAAGTCATGAACTGTTAGTAATTTGAAAATACGGTTGGAAATTGATTTATATAGGTAATGAAGCGTTTACCTGAGTATGAAGGAAGATTTTTTTCAGTGCTGTAAAAAGAGAAAAATGAATATAAATTCTTAATTGCCTTTTTAATCATTTGGCATCTAAACAAGTTTAAACTGGTTTTCTCTAAATAAGTGCTGGCAATCATTAGTATATGCCGCAAAGACTGCAGACAACAGAATACACTTTTCCTAAAGTTGCTGTTGAACGCAAGAGTTTTGCACTATTTTTGATTTGCTGTTTACTTTCTCATGATCATTATAGCTAGAAAGTTTGTTAAGTAAAGAGAAGGTTGATCCTAACTAACCATTCGAAGTATAAATGTATTATCCTTCTTCCTTTGTTTATTTTTTCCAGGAACACATCCAACTCCTCCAGACTTTGATAATGAGATCATGGACTTGCTGAAGGAGTACACCAAGAATAAGAACATGGAACAGAGGCTTTGGCAGCCTGACTTGGAGTACCTCTTTGAAAAGGCATCCTAATTGATTTAGTGTGTGTGTGGGGAGGGGGGAGACATCCACAAAGATATGCACTTTATAACCTCTGCATTATTTCATCACACATTTAGAACTGGATGGTCTTCTGTACGTATTTGCTAGGTGGGGTGGGGGGCAGGTGATTCTTTGTCAGCTGTAAAATAAACTGCTTCCTACAACTGTTTTTACTGAATGGGGTGGGGGCAGGTGATTCTTTGTCAGCTGTAAAATAAACTGCTTCCTACAACTATTTTCACTGAAGTATTATTTGTAGCTGTAATTTTAAACACAGCATGTTAAGAAATGTATTTATTTAGTTTGTTTGCCCCACTGGTAGGGTGATTGACAGTGCTGAATTATACCATGCTGTGTATGAGAGTCTGGATGTATGTCTGCTCCCTGTAGTGGTGTAGCATCCCATCTGGGATGAGTTCTTTCTGTGTTCCTGTTGCTTGCTTGAATAGGCAGATGCATTCTAATAGCCCAAAATTAGATGAAAACTGGTATAATATCTGGGTAGATTAAATGTGATATGTAAACAGTTAACATGATTCATGGAAGATTTTAGTGTGATAATTGTGCAGCTACATATGGAGTAGTGTATGAGCCTAGAGTTAACGTACGATAGTCAAGGACTAGCAGCATGGAGCTCGGTGTTGTAGGTGCAGACTGAATTATAATTGAGAAAAAAGACATCCACAGATAGTTTGCATTTGTAAAATGTGTGACGTATTAAATTAAAGAATGCACTTGGCCTCTGGTTATATTGTGATACTCAAACATTCATATAATTTTCAGCAGTCAGTCACAAAATAAAATCATTAGTTGTCAATAATGCAGCTTGCAGTCTGTCTTTACTTTTGGGAATATCGATTTAAAAGGCTTTGCTTTTCCAGACATTCTTAGCAGTACATGGTGATGTATCCATCCAAATACAATTTGCAATCCGATAAGAAAACATAATTCTTTGATAGTAACTTACTTAGCATGTGTTATTTATACAATGGATCTGAAGTAGTTAACTTCATTTATCTGCAACTTGTGGGTATTCTGTTCCATATCGGATCCGAGCCGGCAACATTTCATCAAGCATCTGCTCCAAGCTTCTCCCCTTACCCATAATCCCTCACCTCTCCTACCTTCCCCCTGGTCTCATTTGCCGCTTCATGCATACGCATCGTAGTCTCTGTAGCTCCAAGTTGGGTGTAGTAAGTAGAACTTTGATACTTAAGGTAGTGTGTGAGAGTAGGTGTTTGTGACAACCCTTCCTCCCCTTCATCTTATCGTCGGTTTGTTTAAAAAAAAAAAAAAAGTTTGTGTTTTTGAAATAGAGTAGGCCTAGCCAACCCCTGAGTGTGTGCGTGTCTAGTATAGCGTTGGCTGAGTGGAGTGTGTTATGGCTGACCAGTCTAAACCAATGTTTAAAAAATGCACAGAGTGTGGCCACAAGCTTTCAATGGCTGATGGCCACACTCCGTGTGTTATTTGCCTTGGCGTTCCCCATCTTAGTTTGCCATGTGCTGTGTGTGCAGGGTTTAATCCCAGATCCCTTAAAGAGAGGAAGGCGAAAGTGGTAGCCAAGGGCCTGCTACCAGTTTCTGCCTTAGAGACAATGGCATCGACATCGGCTCCTGTTGCCGACCTACCCCCCCCCCCCTCAGGCTGGGACTCAACCTCCCTCTAAGCCTGCTGAGGCGTGGACAAAAGCTACAGATAAGGCCAAGAAAGAGAGAGCGAAAAGGGTAGAGAGGCACCACAAGCGATCTCTTGAGCTGGAGCCTTTTCCCAGTCCACCTGTGAAAGTTGTTAAGACCACTTCTCCTCGTCTCCATTCCCCAAGGTTCTCCCTGGAGCTGACAGCGTCCTTGGATTGGAGGCCTTTTTTGAGGTCATCTCACAGGGCCAGATCCGAGTCGGTCGGCCCCTCGCGGTCGATTCGGAGTCTATCGGAGCTTGACGTGGACAGGATGATGCAGAGATTAATTCAGACCCAAATCCAAGTGTGAGTCTTGCCAGGCCCCTCTCTGGCCAGAGAGGGGACCCTCTATGTCCTTCTTCCATCCTATCTCTCCTTCCCCGATCCGACCAGCAGTCTCAGGGTTTATGGATCTGAGGATCCTCGGAGCTGGGGGTACGGCGCCGACGGTTCCTCCAGCCTCAACGCCAGCCATTACCTTGAGTTCCTCGGATCAGATTTGTTCGGATCCGAGCAACTCTCTGGGCCGGGAACAGGGAGCCGGATCCGAGGGAACGGAGATGTCTTCGGCTCCGACTTTGTCGGATCCGAGCCGTTCCTTTGGAACCCTGGCTACCTTGGCCTCGGCCCCGATCCTCACGACAGAGCCAGGGAGAGCTTCTTCCTTGATGGTTGCCAAGGAGGTGCACTCTCCTTCGACGTGGTGGAGAGGGTTCTCTCCCAGGGATTGAGACCCCAACCCACAGGTTGATCCCATCGTGGAACTCCCCCGTGACTTACGAGCCCTCTTCAGAGAGTCCCACTGAGGAGGCCCTCATAAGCATTTGTGTAAGAGGAGGTACATGGACTCCCCTGAGTCCCTCACAGAAGATCCTGTCTTGGATGAAGGTGAGGGTTCCCCCAGTTCACCTCCTGAGGATGTCTCCTTTGGAGACATCATGGAAATCCTCCACCAGAGGGGAGGTTGGTCAGCCCCAAAACCCTCAGCAGACGAGTCAGTATTCTTGGAGGCCTTCGGCATGGGCCCATCTACAGCCTGGGTTTCTCCTCCTGCAGATCCATTAGTGGATCTTATCACCACGTGAGCATGGAAGGAGCCTGACACCATAGAGCCTATACCCAAATGCCCAGACAGGATTCTTTCTCCTCCCACAGACAGACAGGCAGGCTTGGTACAGGGGATCCCCTGTGGATGCTATGGTGGTGGTGGCGGCTGCCACCAAGAGAGAAGTGGCTCAGGAAAGTTCTTCGGTCCACCCTCTGGACAAAGAGTTTAGGGCGGTGGATCACTTTGGGAAGCGAGTATTTTCTTCAGCAATGTTTTCCATACGAGCGCTGACTTATTTGGCACACGTCATTCAACTCCAATGAGACCTGGTCACGGAATTCGCTGCGTTATCCCCAGAGTCCTTGTCGCCAGAGGACACGCGGTTGATGTTCTTCATGTTTCACTGTTGCAGTCATTACATTTGGGTTATCTGCTTGCAGGTAGCCCACAGTCAGCCTGATTAACAAAGTCTTGGGTCATGCATCAGTTGCTGTCCCTTCTTCCATGACGTCAGGTCATCAGGTGTATAAAACACGCAGCCGACATCAGTCTTTCTTGCTGTGTGGTGTTCGAAGCAGAAGCAGTTCGCAAGTGCTGGTCGGCCGACTCCTGAAATTTTCATTTTCGAGTTTCAGAACCGAAGTTTTCAACTAAAGCTAAGTACCCCGTTGGGGAAACTTTTTCTTGCTCCTTACTGATGTCAGTAAAAGTTAATAATTGCATTACTTGTGGAAAGCAAATACCTCATAAAGATTTTCATTCGTCCTGTATTCCTTGCCTAGGCCCTGACCACGATGCGTCTTGCTGTCGGTTTTGTGCTTTATTTAATCAGCGCACTATCCGTCATCGGTATATTTTTTCCTCAAAATATTTCAGTTCTTGGTTTAATTATCCAGAAATGTCATTGGTTAGCCATCCGACTACCGGGATTCTGAAAAAACTCAAAGATAAAGACAGAGACAGGCCGCCGAGGTCCAAAACTGCCGACGACTCTTCTCCTAAGCTAGTCGCCAGTTCGCCGGTACTCAGTGAGGTGCTTTCGCAGCCCCTGATACCCGCTACTTCTGATTCGCAGGCCTCTGCTGAGACCCATTCAGAGTCCGGTGTGCCGCGAGATGCTTCAACTGTGGAACCCACAGATGTCTCTATCTTGGATGGGTCTGGAGCCGCTGTGCAGACACCGGCTTCTGAGGGTGTATTCAGGCCTACGGACTTGCATATTAAACCGACACCTCCTTCTTTACTTAGGCCTAAATCTCGAACCATGCCTAAAAATCCGACGCCCAGGCCACATTCTCCGGCCTCTATGCCTAAAAAACAAATGATGAGAATGGCTGAAGATCTAATAACTCTAATCGTGGGTAGCCAACTCCCCCCCCCTTCTAAGAGGCCTAGGACTGAAGTTGATTATGACTCTTCTGACCAGGATTCTGTTTTTTCTGATTCTTCTGATGATATGGATTTGCCCTTATCTACTTATGAAGATTCAGATGCAGAGGACTCCATTCCCTCCGCTTCCCCTCTTGAGGATTTTTCTTTTGGGGAAACCTTACATACTCTAAGGGAGCATTTCCACTGGGAAAGTCAGGATTTTTCTGATTCAAAAAAGAGGCTTAGGGATTTCCTTCTCCTACCTCAGCATAGGCCTTTTGCTATCCCTCCTGTACTAGACATTGTTGATGATGCTTTTTCGGAATCTAGTTTGGCCCCTGATTCCTTGCCTCCTGCTCCCAGAAAACCTGACAGATACTACAGGGTCCCTGAGTCCCACAAGTTCCTTTTTAAAAAATCGTATTGCAGATCCAGAGACTTTTTCACAGGGGCACAAGGGCATTAGAAGCCTCTTGCAGGGCTGCTGTTACTGGGTCTGTGCTCAGAAGGCATGCTTGACTTAAGGAGCAGTCTTTGCCTAATCATGTTAAAGCTAAATTGTTGTATGCTCCCTTAAATCAGGACTGCCTGTTTGACAACAAGGCTGAGGAAGTTCTTAAAAAGATGGAAGATAAAGCTAAATCTATGCAAACTGTTAAATATTTCTTACAAGTTCAGCCTCCTAGATTTAGTAGACACTGGCCCTCTAAGAATTGGTCCTTTCCAGCCCCTTCCAGGTCTTCTCAAGCCAAACCCAGACACAGCAAAAACCCCCAGGTTTCAGTCCCGGGGGGACATACAGGACTAAGCAGTGGGGGGCCTTCACTTCCAAATCTGGGAGTAATAAGACTCCCCCCTATGGTAAATTGTCTCACTGACTTCCTTTTAAAATTTCCAAGCACTTATCAACTGACTGCCCCTTTGGGGGGGGAAAGATTGCTCTTCATGCAAAGAATTGGGAACTCATTACCCAGGACAAATGGGTTGTAAATATAGTGTCCCAGGGATACAGATTTCACTTCCACACGTTGCCAACACCAAGTGGGTGGCCAGACTTGCCCTCAAATAAGTGGGCAGAGGCCCAAAATCAAGTACTTTCTCTTAAGCATGGGGGCTATTCAACTGGAACCAGAAGAGGAAAAGAGACAAGGTTTCTACTCGAGACTTTTCCTCGTACCCAGAAAAGACAATTCATGGCATCCTGTCCTGGACCTGTCTACTCTAAACACCTTTTTGGAGATTCCAAAATTCAAGATGCTGACTCTTCACCAATTACTTCCTATGCTAGGCAAAGATGCCTGGTTGGCAACACTAGATTTAAAAGAAGCATACCTGCACATCCCAATCAGGGAATCTTGCAGAAGATACCTACGCTTCAAAGCAGGCTACACGCACTATCAGTTCTCTGCACTGCCCTTTGGCTTATCTACTGCACCCAGGGTATTCACAAAGTGCCTAGCTGCAGTTATTGCATTTTGCAGGCAAAGAAATATTCAAATATACCCATACCTGAATGATTGTCTAATTCAGGCAGAAAGCCAGGACATACTTTTGAATCATCTGGCCTTTGTAAAAAAGGGTTCTGACTTGTCTGGGGTACACCATAAACGAAAAGAAATCACACCTGGTACCCTCTCAACAAATTATATTCCTGGGAGCAAGCTTGAATACAACTTCCCAGATGGCTTACCTCACGCCAGAGAAACAAATTCATTTGAGAACCTACTTCAAACAAGTGGCCTATCTGCAAGACAAATACTACAAGCCTTGGGGTTCATGGCCTCCTGCATTATTCTAATTCCATATGCAAGACTGCATATGAGGAAACTACAGTGGTATCTAAAAAGCCTACGGTGTCAACATTCTCAGGATCTAGAAGCAGTGATTCCTATCATACCTCACCTATGCCTAGTGTTCCTTTGGTGGGCAGAGGCCTGCCACCAAAACAAGGGACTACCTTTCACACCACCCCCTGCCGCCCAAACCCTAACAACAGATGCATCAGACTATGCATGGGGGACTCACCTGGCAGGGAAGTGCATTTGGGGCAAATGGACCCAAGTCAAATGCACCTGCATATCAATCAAAAAGAAATGTTAGCTGTACAGAATGCTCTGACAGCCTTCAAGGACCACATTCTTCTGGGACAACTAATGGTAAAGATGGACAACACCACTGTTATGTGGTACATAAACAAGCAGGGGGGTACACATTCTTACCCCCTCTGCAGACTAGCCATGACATTGTGGAACTCAGCCTTGAGCTACTAAGTGCACCTACAAGCTCAATTCCTGCCAGGAGAATTAAATACACTGGCAGACAGACTAAGCAGAAACCTCATGGACTCACACAAGTGGAAACTGGAACCAAGGATTTTCAACATGTTGACAAGCAAATGGGGGAGCCCAGATATAGACCTGTTTGCCTCTCCCCAGAACTACCAATTGGACAAATTTTGCACAAGGACTCCCCACAAACAAGTCTGGAAAGTGGATGCTCTGTCCTTCAGCTGGAAAAACCTATCAGTCTGTGCCTTCCCCCCTCTGCCTCTGCTCTCCAACGTACTACTAAAAATCAAACAGGACAAACCAAGGATGATTTTGATTGCTCCAGACTGACCGCGCCAACACTGGTACCCCCTCCTGAGCAGTGTGTCATGGTTATCCCCATGGCACCTGCCTCTGACTCCTTCCCTGTTGTCTCAGCAGGAGAACCAGACTCTGCACCCTCAGCTTCTAACACTGAACCTTGCAGCCTGGCTAATTACATAATCTCTCCTTTACCATCCCTCAGTAAACCTGTGATGGATATAATTTTAGAGGCAAGAAGGCATAGTACTAGAAAATCTTAAGCTGAAAAATGGAAAAGATTCTGTGCCTGGATCCAATCTCAAGGGATGAGCACAGCAGCGCCCAATTTACCTCAGATTTTACAATACTTAACTGAGATGCTTCACAAGGGCCTGTCTTTTTCCTCCATTAAAATCCATGCCTCAGCAATTTCAGCTCATTGTAACACAGAACCTCCCCTCTTCTCTCATCCACTGCTTAAGCAGTTCCTCAGAGGGGTCAAACATTTGAGACCACCCAGGAGAGCTCCAACCTCAGCCTGGGACCTTAACTTTGTTTTGGAGAAACTCACTCTACTTCCTTTCGAGACAGCTGCTACTGCAGAGTTAAAATGTCTTTCTTGGAAAACAGCTTTCCTTTTAGCAATCACTTCAGCTAGAAGGGTATCTGAATTACAGGCCCTTATGGTAGTGGAGCCTTTCATCATCTTTCATGCAGACAGGGTGTCCCTCAGAACTAATCCATCCTTCATGCCCAAGGTGGTATCCAGTGGGGCTCTTAATCAGTCCATTCATTTGCCAACTTTCTTTCCCAATCCACAGAACAAAGGGGAACAGATACTGCCTTCCTTAGATGTGCACAGACAACTTAGATTCTACTTGGACAGGACTAAACCTCAAAGGAAATCTGAACAACTACTGGTGGCATTTGCTGCAGGGACAGATGGGAGGCTATTTCAAAGCAAACCATTTCTAAATGGATAGGCCATTGCATTCATTTCTGCTATAAGCACCATGGAAAACCTATCCCCCAGGGGATCAGACCTCACTCCACCAGGGCTGCATCTGCCTCTACAGCCTTTCTCAGAGGCATCCCTACCAGGGACGTCCTAGAAGCTGCTACCTGGAGTTCTGTACATACTTTCACCAAGCATTATCATTTGCCAGTTTTCTCTAAATCCAGAGCTGGCTTTGCCACTGCCATCTTGCAGGGCCTTCTAGCTGGTCCTAATGCTATCTAATTTCCTCCTCCCAACCATAGCTTTGGGAATCTACCCAAATGTAATGACTGCAACAGTGAAACACAAAGAACATAGTACAGTTGTGTACACTTACCATAAATGTAGATGTTCAAGTGTATTCACTGTTGCAGTCCTGGTTACCCTCCCTCCAGCCCTCTAACTTCTTTTGGCTATACCTCTACTTTCCTTTACTATGCTTAAAAGCCTTTTTTGGTGTATTTGCTTTTTTGTTGGAGGTATATCATTGTACTTTTATATTTAATTGCTTCCCATTAGGGGGCACCTGACATCTGGGGCAAGAAAAACTGATGTAATGGCGTTGGCTGCATGTTTTATACCCCTGACTATCTGACGTCATGGAAGAAGGGACAGCAACTGATGCAGGACCCAAGACTTTGGTAATCAGGCCAACTGAGGGCTACCTGCAAGCAGATAACCCAAATGTATTGACTGCAACAGTGAATACACTCTAACATCTACATTTATGGTAAGTGTACACAACTGTACTTTCCCGGAGAAAATGTTGACTCTGAAATCCGTTTCTAACACATCCGTGCGTCTTCTTTCCCATGCCATGGAAGGAGCAGCTAGGGTGGCTGGGACTGGCGTAGCTATGAGGCAGGATGCCTGGCTCAGACTCTGTCAATTCGCGGACCCCTTCAAGGTGTTTTTCACGAATGCTCCCTTTGACGGGTCCTCCCTTTTTGGGAAGACAGTTCGTGACACTTTAGTCCAGAGCGAGAAGGACGGGAAGACTCTGTCTGCCATCGGAGTCCACTTCTCTAGCCTTCAAACATCCTTTTCTAGGAATCATAGAGGGCAGAAGAATATGTGGTTCCAAAAATCTCAGTTTTCCCGGGACACTCAGAACAACTCATTCCCTAGAGGCAGAGGGGGACAAGACAGACGCCACCCCAGAGGCAGAGGGGGTCCGAGGAACTTTGGGTCAAGGGAGACCTTCTTGGACAGACCTGGGCAGCAACTTTGAGTGGTTGCCCGACTGTCCTACTCTGGAGACAGTCTAGGGAAGATTGTCATTGCACCTAACGGCTTGGGAGTCCATCATGACAGACCGTTGGGTGCTCCAAATAATATTCAGAGAATACTCCATCCCATTCATCGCCCCACCTATCCAATCAAAGCGCCTCCCGGATGTCCCACCTGCTCAAAGGGAGGCTGCAGCACATGAAATTTCAAAGCTGCTTTACAATCGGGCCATCAAATTGGTCCCTCCTGATCAGTCCGGATTAGGCGTTTACTCCAGGTTCTTTTTAGTGCCAAAAAAGACAGGGGACGTCAGACACATATTGGACCTGTCTACCCTGAACCTGTCGGTAGCCAAGCAGAAATTCCGGATGGTCAACTTACAGTCCATGCTACCTTATCTCCGAGAATGCGACTGGATGTGCTCGATAGACCTCCAGGACGCTTACTACCACATCAAGATTTGCAGAAGCTCCAGGAGATTTCTTCGCTTCCGGCTGGGAGCCAATCATTTCCAGTTCAGAGCCCTACCCTTTGGTCTCACCATAGACCCCAGGGTGTTTACTAAGATTATGGCAGTAGTAGCAGCTCACCTGAGGCTTCAGGGAATTCAGGTGTTTCCTTAACTAGACGATTGGCTCCTCGCTGCTACCACCAAGCGTCTACTTTGCATGGCCAGAGACTCCTTTCTGCATCTTGCAGTCAATCTAGGGATCACCAACAACATGTCCAAGTCCCGCCTAAATCTGACACAGACCTTGGAATTCATAGGGGCATGGTTGGACACTCTACATTACAAGTTTTTCTCACTCAGGACAGGGTCCAGAACCTACGGGCCCATGTGTCAGTAATCCTCGGCCCCAGGGCACCAAAGGTGAGCGACATTCTCTGCGCCCTAGTCTCCATGGCAGCAGCAATTTCAATTCTACCATGTGCGCGCCTTCACATGAGGGTGCTTCATTGGACCTTGGCAGTTCAGTGGTCTTGGTTAGACCTCCCCATAAACTACCCTATACAGATCAGCAGAGCCTGCAAGACTTCTCTTCTTTGGTGGCTCCAATCGCCGGAAATCTTGGCAGGTCGTCCATTCTTAACATCCCCAGCCCAAGCCGCAGTGACCACGGACATCGCCGGAAATCTTGGCAGGTTGTCCATTCTTAACATCCCCAGCCCAAGCCGCAGTGACCACGGACATCGCCGGAAATCTTGGCAGGTTGTTCATTCTTAACATCCCCAGCCCAAGCCACAATGACCACGGATGCCTCCCAGCTCGGGTGGGGAGGCACTTTATGGGAAGGACAGTCGCGCGATTTCCACCAGTTGGTTTCTGATTGCAACGCACATCCCAGGACGCTCCAAAATTTTAGCGGGCAGATTGAGCCAGGCTATTCTAATGCCATACAAGTGGTCTCTGAAACGGTTAGTAGCGGAGGAGATCTTCCTAGCATGGGGGTCATCTTGCTGTGATCTCTTCGCATCTCCTTCCAACGTGAAGTGCAGCAAGTTCTTCGCTCTGATCCCCTCCCCAGGGGACTCACCCTGAGATGCTGTATTCCATGCTTGGCCTCCCAGGTTACTGTATGCCTATCGCCCGCTACCTCTCATTCCGATGTTTCTTCAGAAAGCTTACTGACTGGGTTGCAGAGTGATCCTCATTGCCCCATTCTGGCCTTGTCAAGTGTGGCTCCCCTTCCTCTAGTCTTATGCTCTAACTCCTCCACTGATTTTGGATCCCTGCCCGGACCTCATATCCCATCCTTCGGGCATCAATCCGCCTGACCTGGACAGCCTCAAGCTGATGGCTTGGTTGCTCCAGTTCCCCTGATCGCTAGGACTCACGGTTTATCATCTTCAGTAAAGAGTATTCTGGTGGCATCCCTCAAAGTTTCTACTAGGAAGGTTTATCACAGCAAATGGAAACGCTTCTCTATTTAGGCTTCTCAGAGAAACATAGATCCATTTACTGCCCCGGTTCCTGCAGTGTTGGAGTTTGTCATATATTTTTCAACAAGGGGCTAGTTCCTCCACAGTGAAAGTACAACTGGCAGCCATATCTAATTTTCATATTGGCAAAAATTTGAATGCTCTGGCCTCTTTGAGATTGTGCAAGGCCTTTCTAAAAGGTACTTTTCTCTTGCGTCCCCTAGTTAAGAATTCTGTCCCTCCTTGGGACCTTACTCTAGTTCTGCAGGCATTGGTGGCACCCCCTTTTGAACCAGCAGCATCAGTAGACTTAAAATTCCTGTCCTGGAAGACAGCCTTTTTTAGTGGCCATTAGTTCGGCTAAAAGGGTTTCTGAGATACAAGCTTTGTCTGCCGTGCCCCCCTACTTGATCTTTCATAAAGACTTACCAAAAGTGGCTTCTGAATCTAATATTAACCAGATGATTAATCTGCCTGTGTTTTTTCCAATTTTCCAGAACAAGGGTGAATATAAGCTGCACTTGCTAGATGTTCATAGACAGCTTTGTTTCTGTTTACACAGGACTAAACAATTTCGTAAGTCTGACCAATTATTCCTGTCCTTTTCTAGACCCTTTTTGGGCAAGGCCATTTCCAAGGTCTCTTTAGTCAGATGGATTACACAATGTATATTGCAAGTCTGCAGGGATAAAGGCCTATTCCCACCTGGTCCTATTAAAGCTCATTCCACCAGATCTGTGGCAACTTCTGCTGCTTTTTGGTCTAGGGTTTCTCCTGATGATATCTGTGCAGCAGAGACCTGGGCAAGGCCACATACATTTATCTCAAGTAAGTTGGATTTGCTCTGTAGAGGGAGAGCATCCTTTGGCTCTGCGGTGCTCAGGAATATCCTTCCATGAGGACCTCCCAGGAGTTTTGGTAGATGGGGACTCTGTCTCACAGGTTGCAGATAAATGAAGTTAACTACTTCAGATAAAGAAGTTATGTACTCACCATAACGTTCCATCTGAGTAGTTATACTTCATTTTCTGCAACCGTCCCTCCCTCCTTCCTCCGGACCTGTTCTAGGTTAACGTTATTGAGTTGCTAATAGTTTGGTTAGTGGCAAACTCGATCTGAGGGAAGGTAGGAGAGGTGAGGGATTATGGGTAAGGGGAGGAGCTTGGAGCAGATGCTTGGTAAAATGTTGCCGGCTTGGATCCGATATGGATCCGAATACCCACATGTTGCAGAAAGTGAAGTATAACTACTCATATGGAATGTTATGGTGAGTACATAACTTCTTTTTACCTAAACTTAGTAAATGTACATGCAAAAGATGTGCTTAAACATAATTTCATTTTTACTTATAGGCTACTGTATATGGCCATTGTAAAACTTCATGCATTGTTCTGTGTATACCACATTAACACAATGCTACTAAAGATATCACTTCATAAGAATAAACAATTGTGCAAAGACTGGTACTACTGCAGTGCTGTAACTGTGTGAATATTAGAAATTGGCAGATGTAGCTGTATCATTGTAACAGACTCCTAACATCATTGTCTGGGGATGGCAGCTGTACCTTTGCTCTATAAACTTCGTTTTTGTTACATATTTCAAGTGTAACTAAAAATAAAACACATCATAAACACAAATGCACTTTACAAGTAGCTGAAAAGATTAAATTTTTGATGTAAAATGACTCCAACTTGAAACTAAAAACAAATTGTTTAATCGCGTCTTTGTTTTCTGAGCTATTTTAATGCATTAAAATAACTGTAGGTGGTGCTTATAAAATTTTAATATGTTTTTCTACAAAATGGCCAACGCGGTGCCTGACATATTAAAGTGATCTTGTTTCATTCCTTTCTTGTCCATTTCAAGTCCTCTTTATACGAGTCAAGCTGGCCATAAGGAAGTGATGCTGTCAGCAGTGTGAATCACAGGCATTTTGCACACCTTCTGTTGCAGGAGTGGTTGCACTATATTCCTGAATGACCATCATAGACATTTCCTTGAGAACTTGTTTTAAGCAATTCAGAGCAATTTTAAAACTCCTGCCAAAGAAAATAGCCAAATTCCAGGCTTTTTTAGGGATTGTAATTTTCCTAGTCCGGTAGGTTCATAGGTAAGTACTAGGCTAGCTGCCCTTATGGGCCATTTTAAGCCTAACCAGTTTCCCTTTTTGTGCCTGAAATAACCTACCTATTTGGTTATAGACTGGCCTTACCCATCCTGTGGTTGATAATTTTGTATTAACTCTAATGAGAATAACTAGGATGATACTATAGATAATTTGAGGGGAACCTTGCATGGGATAAAGCATTTAGGAGCTGCATCTGTCCATTAGTAGTAGTACAGGGGCAGTCTTGGGGTAAGTGTTCTGTTTCCCATCCATAGATCTAAGTTGTGCTTGAAAATGGACAAGGATGATTTCTGTGTTATGCAGATGGAGAGTCAGTTCCATAGCAGTGGTATCCTCTGTGAAATGTACCTGTCCCGCCAAACCATTCTGTTCATAGATTTATTGGTTCATAGACTAGTATAGATTAGTACTAGCCTAACTACCCCTGTGGGCCATTTTAAGCCTAGCCAATTACCCATTTGAGAATCAAACCCTGCACCTTGTGTCTGTAATATAAACACCTTAACCATTATGCCAAACAATCCCTAGACTGAGTATTTCTGATGCCATTTGACTTGCTGATGTGCAGTAAGTCCATCATTAATGGTTTGGAGGATACTTTGTATGCCAGACACAAATCACCTCTTATTAGTCTCTAGGATACCGAATTTAGTGACAAGGCTTTAAGTCTCTGCTATGAGCACTGACAGACCTTCCCCCACCCTATTCTTGAGGTGTCAAAGCTTGTACTGCAATCCAATAACTGTTAACACTGCTGCAAAGAACTTGTTTTTCTACTTTCCAGTGTCTGCAGCAGTAACAAGATGAGTTTTGTATTATTCTGACTGTTGGAGAAATATGCTGATGTACTTGCTGTTTTGCTCATAAGTATTTTATAAGCAAAGCACAAAAAAGTGCAACTGCCTGCTCCAACTGAAGAACAGATGTCTTCATGCATGATATTGTTCCACTTTTGTTGCATTGCTTACCCTTTGATTTATAATATTGCAGCATACCAGTACTTCATCAAAACCATAATAATTGAGCATGACAAATCACTAAATGGGCATGTAAGGCTAACATTATTTTCTATATCATTGTTGCAGTTACAGAAAGTACAACTTACAAGTGGATCACTGTACAAAATATGTGGCCTGCTATTAGAGTTGCAGTCTTTTTAGATGCTCAAAGTGGGACATTCTTACAGAAGGCTGAGATTGTGCAGGAAAAACATGCCATCCTCAAATGAAAAAATAATCCTCATATTACCAAAATGCACTGTGATGTGCAATGTTGGTTATTGATACTACTTTTTAGGATATTAATATGACTTAAATGTAGTATTGAAGCTTTTTGTGACATTTAGAAAAAAAGTGAAAAAATACTTTCTTGTAAAATATGGACGCT
This sequence comes from Protopterus annectens, assembly GCF_019279795.1. Taxonomy (NCBI): domain Eukaryota; kingdom Metazoa; phylum Chordata; order Ceratodontiformes; family Protopteridae; genus Protopterus; species Protopterus annectens. Next base: position 331,460,095 of record NC_056751.1, on the reverse strand, counting down.
TCTGCCTGACTCATCACTGCTATGCAGAAAGAGATCCAGGTGGCAAACATCAACCAGATGCACTGATACAGTTTCTCTTCCTTTCTCCAATAAAGGCAGTAGAAAAGTTTCCTAACACTGTCTTTTTATAGCAGCTGCTGACCTGCCGAGTTCAGTAGGACTAGCTGCCTATAAGACTGTGGGCAGTACCCAGGGTTGCCAGATTTCCAGCACCCCAGGTAGGGACAAAAAAGAAGAAGAAGGTCTCTCACGGCAAAAAAAGGTCTTCGGCAACTGAAGACCAAAAAAAAAAAAAAAGTTCTTTAATGCGGAACAGAGTTCCACATTAAAGAAGTGAGCTCACTCAGTAGCTCTGCACTAAACACGGAGCTTCTCATGTTTAATGCATTGCAGTCCCGCATTCAACACGAGAAGCTCCGTGTTTAGCGATTTTTGATTGGCCCGTATACCGGCATATGGGCCAATCAAAAATCGCTAAACACGGAGCTTCTCGTGTTTAATGCGGAACACAAGAAGTTCCGTGTTTAGCAATTTTTGATTGGCCCGTATGCCAGGTATACGGGACAATCAAAAAAAAAAAAAAAAAGCGGAGGCTGGCCGGGATTTAAACCGGCAGGGCGGGACTCAGGATCAGGCTGCTGATCTCGGGACAGTCCCGCCCAAATAGGGACGTCTGGCAACCCTGGCAGTACCTGACAGGGAGAACTGCATATTTCTCTTTGTCTATGCTATGCCATGCGGGCAGAGACAAATTCCTCTGCCAACATATGTGAGACGTTAAGCTTAAAAAAGGTGGGTGAGCTTTCCCTTCCTTTGATCCCAAGACAAGTGTTTACACAGTACCGGTAACAGGTTGTAGGGAGTAAGGCAACCTAAGGAATAAGTTAAACTGTAAGATAGAGCGGACTTGGAAGTTTGGCATAATGGTTAAGGTGTTTACCTTACAAACACAAGGTCGAGGGTTTAATTCTCAGATGGGCTAAATGGTTAGGCTTAAAATGGCCCACAAAGGCAGTTAGCCTACTACTAACCTATGAACTTTTCCTTTAACCCACTTAGTCAATCAACAAGCAAGTAGCAACAGTAAATAAGTAATGAGTTTAGCTTCTGCCTGTAGTCTATTATGTAAACAACTTCCCGTTCATTGTGGCATGCATATTGCTGTAGTCCTTTTTTATGCATTGCTATCTGCTACATTAACATAAAAAATCTGATTTTCTTTTGCATAATTCTTATTTTGTATGCACCAGCAACTATGTCAAGAAAGGAGCTAAATGTGTCCAGTTCTGCACCAGTTCTACAGTGTAGAGATTTTAGTATTGACTGTGCCCAAGATAGCTTACATTTATCTAATGACCTAGGCACTGGGGATAAATAAATGTGAATGACTGTCCAAGTTCGTTTTACCTATCCTGGTGGAAGACTGCCATTTTGAGATAGGTCCAGTGCTATATTTTCATGCACAGGGATTTGGAGGCATGAGGCTGACTAGCTAGTGTAGGCAGTCCAGCAAAGCATTTGCAGAATGAAGAAACATGTAGTTGCATCACGTTGATTTGATCAGGCATTGCTTTGTACGTAGTAGCCAACAGCAGTGGATGTTAGAAGCATTAAGGAAATCTCCAAGTTTTCCTGCTAGATCATGGTTATGGTTATTTTCATTCTGGCATCTTTTGGTGGCAGGATTGGGAAGGAAAATATGAGCTTACTACAGATGCAGACCGATGGTTTTAGGGTTAGAAGGTGAAAAATGTTCTTTACACTTGGCACCTTTTTCTTTAGAAAAATATCAATGTAGCTGTTAAAAATGCTGATAGTCATGGTAATTTCATCAGTGGAGCACCAAAGACCATTAAATAATGGCATGCCATTATTAGTTATGTGTATTCCACACTCAGTTAGTGGAATATGCTATTCAGCTGATCCCACCATGTGTTGTCCATTACCTTACTTGGATAGAAGGAAGTTTCTTTGCTCACCAGTGGGAGTGGGGAGCCTTGAGCAGCCTACCTGTCCCTGTAGGAAGTGACCTCAGCACAAGAGCTGTAGTAATTGGTTGTTTTGGACCATTTCTAGCTCTTTTGTAGTTCCCTGTTTAAAATCCGCGTTTGCACGACTTTGCGCGGTTGTGCGCATCAGCGCCAGTTAAACTTCTTCTGGCTCCGCCAAGTCTGCTCTTCAAATTTTCCCTTAAGGAAGCTCTACTCTTAGTATAATCAGACTACTCGCTATATTATAAGCCTAGCACTTGTTCTTAAAACTTCTCTACTAAGTAAGCACTACATCCACCTACCACCCCTGTGAATATCCACTTCCCTTAAAGGCACAGCACTCCTTTATACTGTTCCAGCATGTCGAGTGGTAGAGTACTGGCGTCCTCTCCAGTTCAGCTGGTTAATCTGGGTATCTTGAGACAATGCTACAATTGTCTCATGTACACAGACAACCCTCTCCTCCTCCCAACAAACACAAATACATGTGAGAGATGCAACTATATAGCCAAACTGGAGGCTGAACTCTCTCAACTCAGGGCTGGCATGACCAGACAGGAGGAGATGGTAACCACACACACAGCAAACCCAGTCCCACATAGACCTACCACAACTGCAAACCAAACACATAAAAACACAAAGACATACTCGGAGGCTCTGATAAAAAACTTACCAAAACAACAGAGGCTCCCAAAGCAGACATCCAAAAATCCACCACCTCAAAACAAAACACATGCAACACATACTTCAATAAATCAGTGTGTCAACCAATCACAGCCCTTAAGGCCAAACACCATGCCTGATACACTAGTAATAGGTGACTCTATAGTCAGACACACTGATGTCCCGCTTACCAGGCTGAACAAGGAGAGGGTGACTGTGAGCTGCCTATCGGGAGCTAGGATCCGCCACATAACACACGCACTCAGGTCACTCCAAAGCAAGTACAAATATGACTCCGTCATTGTCCATGCTGGCGTGAATGACCTGAGACGTACCTCCCTGGACTACATGAAAAGAGACATAGAGGAGCTCTCTGATTATGTAGCCCAGGCTGGTATGACCCTGACCCTGAGCAGCATCTTGCCCTCATCAAGAATGATGCCACAATACAAAGACAAGATGATCAGCTTTAATAATTGGCTCAAGTACTGGTGTCATTCTAAGGGGATCCAATGTCTGTCTGCCTGGGATGACATGTTGGACAAGCCACGCTGCTTTGCAAGGGACAGCTTGCACCTGTCACCACTGGGCTTCCGGATATTGGCCAAGGCTCTTTCCACCCCCATAGTGCCTTTTTTAGGCAAGGTTCAAAAGACAAACCCACCTCCTTAGAAAACAAAAATGAAAATGAAAAAAAAAATTAAGGGTAATGCTGCTCAACACCAGAAGTCTAATTCTCAAGATGCAGGCACTCAATGCACTCCTCAGTATGGAGAACATCGACGTCTGTGCAGTAACTGAAACCTGGTTCAAGGCTCCTGAGAGCACCCCAGCGCTACCAGGCTATACCTCGTATCATGCTTTTCGGCCCCAAAACCCGGGCGAACCACAAAGGGAGGGGGAGTGTCCATATTCATCAAGGACACCCACACCTCCAGGTTAGTAGCAACACATGAAGCATCAGAGACCATACAGGTGCAACTAACCATAGGCAAAACTGCTATACAACTGGTAGCATGTTACAGACCACCCTCCCAATCTCAGGAACCCCACTCAGCCTTCCTGAAGACATTGGAGGATATGAATGCATCACAAAATACCATCATACTGGGAGACTTCAACTACCCAAACATAGATTGGGTACATTATTCTAGCCCTAACACCCTAGCCCAAAGGTTCCTGGAATTCATAAATTCAAATGCACTGGAACAACTAGTCACCTCTCCCACTAGGTGAGATAATATACTAGACCTGATCATCACAAACATGGGGACAAAATGCTCCACACCAGAGGTATACCCCTCACTAGTGAGATCTGACCACAAACTAATCACCCTGGATATACATATCCCACCTCCACCCCCAGCACAAAAGACCACAGTGAAAAACTTCTCAAAAGCAGACTTCACTCTTCTTAAGACTGAGATGGTATCCTTTAAGCCCACTGGGCCAGTGGATACCACATCCCACAATGCCAAATCCTTCACAAATGCTTTCTATGGACATCTCCAAGAATGCATGGATCATGCAATCCCAAATAAATCCAAGTCCCTCTCCACCAAAGACAAGCGTCCTGTCTGATGGACCTCAGCCATTAACAAATTGTATAACAAAAGAAGGAAGCTACTGCACGACAGAGCAAAATCCACGACAGAGCAAAATCCCATAAAGGGAAGACATCTCTGATCAACATTAGCAGAAAACTACGTTCTCTCATAAAAACATCCAAGGCCAACTTTGAGAGAAAAATCGCTAAGGACACTAAAGATAACCACAAAGCCTTCTTCAGCTATGTTAGAAACCTGGGCAGAAACCCTCAGAGTTAGTTCACAACAACAAAAAATACACTGAACCCACAGATATTGCAAACATTCTGGCTGACAGGTTCAGTGCAAATTTCTCCCCCCCCCTCACCCCCAAAAGAAGAAATACTTATCCCAGCTGAATGTAATCTCCCTGTCATCTCAGATGTCCAAGTGAGAACCGCCCTCAACAAAGCTAAAAACACAGCATCAATGGGACCTGACGGTATCCCAGGTTGCGTGCTATGTGAACTCCAAGAGGAGCTAAACTCGCACATAAAAATGCTATTTAACCTTGGCCTTACTACAGGATATGTACTTGAACACTGGCGTACAGCAACAGTGGTCCCACTCCACAAGGGGGGTACCTCTGCAGACCCTGGGAACTACCGCCCCATAAGCTTAACCAGCCTGGTCTGCAAAGCTATGGAAAGAATCATTATGGAACTCATAAACAGAGACATAGGGGACCTACAGACACTTGACCCCACCCAGTTCGGCTTTGTAAAGGGCAGATCCTACCTTTTGAACCTGGTTGACTTTTTCGAAACAGTCACTAGAGCCATTGATGAGGGAAAAGCAGTCCATACAGCCTACCTGGACTTGGCTAAGGCCTTTGACACAATACCCCACTCAGGCATCATAGATAAGCTCACCAGCTTAAACGTAAACCCTTATGTCACTAGATGGGTTGCAAACTGGCTAAAGGACAGAACCCATAAAGTTAAAATCGCTGGAGCAATGTCAGACTCAAAGCCAGTCACAAGTGGTGTCCCACAGGGATCTGTCCTGGGACCCCTCTTGTTCGGCATTTATTTCTCAGATGTTAAAGCAAACATGGGAGGGTTGTGGCTGACAAAGTTCGCAGATGACTGCAAACTAGGTGCCATAGTCGATACACCAGCGGACACATACATCCTACAAAAAGGCCTCACAGAAACGGACAACTGGTGCCGGAGTCACGGCCTTAAACTAAATGCCAAAAAATGTATAGTCATCCCCTTTGGGAAAAACAAAGTACCCACAAATTATCACATAGACAGCAACCCACAGAGTACGGAAAAAGTAATAGGAGACCTAGTGACCCAAGTCGACAGTGACCTCTCATTTGAAACCCACGTTGCCAAAGTGGTTAGAAAAACATTCTACCTTGCACACCTCATCATGAAGGGATTCACATCCAGATCCAAGGATGTCATTGTACCCCTATACTCCTCCCTCATCAGACCCATGATTGAGTACAATGCCCCATTTGGTATGTACCTCACCCGGCATTTGCAACAGCTGGAGAGACCACAAAAGTACCTCACCAAGAGGATCAAGGGTCTCCAACATATGTCTTATTCTGCCAGACTAAAGAAACTCCAGCTCTATTCAGTAGCATACCGCCTGCTCAGAGGTGATCTCTGCCTGACATACAAGGCCATGTCCAATCAGGATCTGATGGACATGCTCCACCTCAAAAAATCCAAATCCATCAGGACCACAAGAGCTAAAGACTTAAATCTCAGCACAAGTATGAATAGGACATGCTGGAAGGATAGATTCATAACCTCGAGGCTTCCCATGCTTTGGAACAAGATCCCAGTTCATGTTAGGCAGAGCCCCTCACTGACTCTCTTCAAGAGAAATCTTGATGAGTGGATGGGAGATCGTAAGTTTACCCAAGGGGTCACATCTGTGTCACTGCTAGACAGGGGCACAGTAAATTAATTCTATTATATAAGGGGGCCTTCATTGTGCCACTACTAGACAGAGGCACAGTATTCTAAATCTATTCTGTGCATTTTTGTACCATTTCATGGGGTGGCGAAAGCCACATCACTATGGCTAGGCTTACAAATGCCCCAGGGCAGATAGCCTAGTACTAAACTATGAAACTATGTCATCATATGCAGTACACATGCCACAACAAAAGGCTTTATAAAAGCTCTGCATTCTCTTGTCAGTGGGAGAGACCGCCTCATGATCTGCGTGGCTTTGCATAAGGTGGTGTCAGCTGAACAACTGTCCAACAGATATAGCCTTCTGTTGTCAGTGAAACATTTCTCATCACCAAGCATCTTTGCTGAAGATTATCCCACTAAGAACCTTTAAAGTGTAACATCCATGTTGAAAGGTGTTTCCAATGCAACATTTCAAAAACCTTTAAATAACTGGTTTTATTGACTAAGTAAAGAATGAACTGAAACATCCATCATAGATGTAAGAGAAAAGAAAATTTTGGCTTTTGCTTTATAAGCAAGTTTCTTCTTGAACTGCTAGCAATGTCTCATATAACTTACTCCAAGGTAAGGGAACTTTGCAGTTAAAGTAAGGAATGCTGTGGGAGGTACAACCCTTTACATGGGAATGGGGGTTGGAACTGTACCTCTGCTGGTATTTTTATGCATTTTTGTTCTACTTCAAAAAAGGCATTTTTTTACCTCAGCCTAAATTCTGTTTTGGTTCTTTTTTCTGCATTAGTGAATTCTAATATTTTCCTCCTTTTTATGAACTGCTGCATTAATTATTCAGTGACAGTTGTGCATCTTTTATTTACTAATGTGTGACTTTAAATATAACAGACCTTTCTCAGATCATTAATCTAGATTCTTTTTGTTTCCTTCAACTGTAGCCTTTCTCAAAATTATTGACATTTTCTTTAGCTGTGTTTAAATTATGTGCTATCTCATCCTCCGTTCTCATTCATCTATTCAGCAGTGCCCTGATAGAGTCCCATACATGTCCTTCCTTGACTGTTATCTCCCAAGACTGTTCTTAGTCTGACATCTTCAAGTCTTAGTCTGTTTTTGTTTGATACCTTTTAAAACCTTGTGCCAAATTCACAATCTTTCTTCTTTTCAAGTCATCATGAACCATAGTTTTAACATTTGCTCTTGTGGTGTGTACTTAACTTTTTCACCATACTTTTTCTGTTTCTTCATTTTCTCAAGTCATTTCTGTTTCAGAGCACCCATATTGTTATGCAATTCTAATATTAGATCATCTTGCTTTGACAAATCTTATCATACTGTATATTCTTGTTATATTTTCCCACCATTAGCTGTCCATATCCCATCATTTCTATGTTATACTTAAATGCATGTATGACTATTAGCTGATATTGGATTCTTTGACAACTAGTTATGTGATGTAATTTTTGTTCTTTAATGTAAGAGCATTTTGTCAATGTGATTGGGAAGGTCACATTCCCTGACCTACAGCAGCCTTGAAGTTAGCACAGTAAAGTTCAGGGGGAAAGGGAGTGGACTCTTCCGCACGAGAGAAGGCAAAGATTATTTTTGCTTTTCTAGAGTGCTTCGTGTTGAAGTTGTGTGTACTGAGTATGGGGTATATCCCTTTAAATAACAATGCGCTAGCTTCATCACTAAAACTGTTATATGGTATGCAGAAGTTCCAGTGAATTCACGTGTGCTTATTGTAATTGTTATTTACTTAAGCTTCCTGAATTGATATGGTTACTGAGTGGAGAATATCTGCCGTAACTGAAGAAATATGACTGCAAAAGTGAAGCAGTATATTTACTGCCAGTATCCTATGTGTTAGGAATTACAGAAGTGCAATTCTCTGTGGAATACAGCCGAACTTCAGCCAACAGGAGTATTTACATTACCATGGAATTTAGTTGAAAGCTGGAAAACGTGTGTTCAGAATTTTGGTTTATTCTATACTACGAGTACATTAGCTAAAAAAATCTGAAGTTCATTTTCGAGCATTTCTGCATATTGCTGGGGAAGAATCATGCAAATATACTCAGTTCCTTCTTTTCCTTTTAACATTTTTTTTTGTGTAGAAATGCAGAGGTTAATTCAGTAGTTTTTGTCAGTCTAGAAAGAACGTGTTGTTTATTAGAAATCTGTTATTTATGAGAACATGTGGTCCTAGCAAGAGTCTGTATATTTTACCGAACCAACGATTGTGAATTTTGTGAACTCTCTGGTTCTTTAGTAATCATTTGTTGTATAAGAAGTGATGAATCAAAGTGCAGGCTGTTAAAGGAAAATAAAAAAAGAGAGACCTGACCTTATCATAAGCTTTGGATATGTGTGAATCTACCAGTACATGGTTAACATCATTTAACTGATGTTGAGTGTTTGTAACATAAAATGCAATTTCAGCAATAAAACAGAGAAATAAAAGCAGGATGTTTTGTAAAATATAATGTTTATGAAAAATGCCATGATGCAGTGCAGTGTAACAGAGAAAGGATCCAAGAAGGAAGTGCACACATTGATGTAACTGATGCTTCAAAGCTTGCAGTAAATGTTTCACTGCCCTCCTTCTAATCAGTTTTACAGAATCTGTACTAGTTTTCTGTAAAGTACAAAAAATGGTGCGTTCAAAAGAAGTAGTATGTTGTTGAATACAAATTTGAAAATGAGCTGTTTCTGAGCACCGGTGTAGTGACTTCATTTATTCATTCATCATTTACTCCATTGCAGGGGTTGTGGGAGAGGCAGACAGAGCCTGTTTGCTAATAAGTGGGCACTAGGCATATACAGTCGTATCCGTAATGAGTGCTAGCCCATTGCAGAGTTCTCGCACACAGACAGCAAGCACACCAACAGGCAATTTTGGGGAAATCATTAGATGTCCCTCATAACTGCTGCAGTAGCCTAAGCTGTATGGGTTATATCTTGTAAAGGATACAACAGCCCTTCCATCTTCCAAAGCTTCAGGGTACTATCCTTGCACCCAAACTGGTAGTCAGCTCAAACTGAGTTGAATAAAAGTTAGGTTTGAGGTCTAAGCCCTTCAGAGCTTTCCTTTTACCAATGAGAGTGCACCTCTATGGGCTTTTGAGGATAGACAGTTGGCTAATGCTGTTCTGTGACTGGCCAAATGTACTCCCTTTGGGGAAAAAAATTCCACATTACTGTTTATGCAAGAAAAAACATGTTTTTCTGTAACATTTATTTATTAAAACTAGAATAAAGTGTTTTGTCTTCCGCGGTGGTGCAGCAGTAGCGTTGTTGCCTCACAGCAAGAGGTTCTCCCGTTCGATGCTCTGCTGGAGTGTGGGGAGTGCCTACTGTGTGGAGTCTGCATGTCCTCCCCACGGTTGGGTGGGCATTTGAAAGACTTGTGTAAATGGGTGTGCCTTCGTTGAAGGTTGAACATCGTGCTGGCACCTCAGCATTCGTGAAAATCTACTGCCAATCATTAGTGGACCGAAGTTCCACTGTGGCGACCCCTAACTTGGAAAAGCCAAAAGAAAACAACAGAATAAAGTGTTTTGTTTTTTGACTGTCACATGACTTTTATACACTTTTAAAAATGAGTGTTTTTTTTTTACTTTTCATGTGAAAAGTTGTTAAAACTTATTTAAAACTCTTTCGTCTGTGGTGAAACTTGTGTTATTTTGCTTTTGGGGACTGTCTTAATTGTTTGAAGTGCTTTTTACTGTGACTTATCAGGAAAAAAGGTTCCAGTTTGCAGTTTGCTTTTACTGGTTATTGCTGATAGGCTTCCCCAGGAATCTGGCATCTTTTTCTGCATAATCAAGGAATAACCTAGAGATTCACTGGTTCTTTCTTCTTCTGGCCACAAAAAAAATAAAATTGTTAAACGGTCTTTGCCACCATAGTAGGCAAAGGCTAAAATAATTCAGCCCCGTTTGGGTGACTGCGTGGTAGCCAGAGCCGGTTTCTTTGACCATTCATAATTTTCCATGGATCCTACTTGTATAATCCCTACAACCACCATGGACCTGGGGCTTGGACACATCCTCTGTAGCTGCTGACGTGCCTTTACTGGGCAAGGGAGCACCACTTTTGTTTCTGGGAGAAGGGGCAGAGAATGCCTAGTCAGAACATTGTGGCCATCCCTGGAAGGGGTATTACTTGTAATTGTGTGTCTGTTTCTTCAGAAATTCTTGTCAAAAAGAAACAAAACTAAAACACATGTCTTCTCCTTCCTCAGTGACCCAGGACAGAAGTAATTTATTGGGCTTAGATCGGGGTTTAGTGCAGGCTTGTAACCCTTCTCGTGTGGCTGTTTCTGGTAAAAAAAAAAAATGGATTCTTCATTTTCTAAAGAGTTTAAGACCATGAATTTCTAAATGATTGTGAAGGGACAGATTATGTTGTCTCCATATATTTCTGATTCAGATTCAAAGTTTGGCTTTGACCAGTTCCTTTGAAGTATTCTTTTTCTGAAACTGTTTCCATAGTGAGCAAGTTGTTTCAGTGAGAAAACAATGATATTTCTTAGTCTCTCAAAAAGTATTATGGTTTATTATAACTGTAATTTCCAGAATCAACTCCTGTTCCTCTTGTTCTCTCTGTTTTCAGGGGTATTTTTATCACAGCCTGCAATTTCCCCTGACAGCCATGCTGCTGCCCTTAAAAAGCTGATAAACTATATATAGTGCCTTAAAGTTTTTAAACATTCATCTCAGATCTGATCCAGCAGCTATTGCTTTCATGAATCCAGCTACTGCTAAACAGTTGGTTGATACTAATTTCTCTACTTCTGAGAATTCTCAACTGTCGAGCTCATTTACTGAAGTTTATGCTCGTCACTTGTGAGAGTATTAGGAATAGTTCAGCATTTCCTCTTATGAGGAGAAAATGTTTTGTATAACTTTGTCTCTTCTGTATCTAAAGTGACTACCCATTGTGTGAAATGTTCATTTGACTCTGCAAATGCGACATCCAAAGGTGCTGGCACTGGAACTGTTATGAGGAGGTTTGCCTGGCTGCATCCCTAAAACTCCCCAAAGGATGTCAAAATTACATTTTAATTCCTCTTTGGACAGAAGGCTAGTTTTTGCACCTTCTGCTGCAGAGGTCATTAGTAAGTGTGATAAGAAGGGAAAGCTGGTTCAAGGGATCTCTCAGATTTTTCATTCCTCCTCCTCCTCCAAATTTACAGAGGGATTTGGCTGTCCTTCTACAACTTTATTAAAAAAAAAAAAAAAAACAAAATAAACAGTTCCAACAATTTGCTGGTAAGCAGAAGTTTCAAAAGCAATGGCAGAGAGGTTCGGAAAAGAAAATGGGAACCCTCAAGAACATAGGACAGTCTAATAAGTCTGACTGTATGACTGACTTTTATCACTCCTCCCATCCTGGCAGTCCCTTAATCCTTCTTGAAAGTCTGAACCTCCTTTTCTTTGGTAACAGATTGTTTCAGGTAGATGGTTTTGGAGGGCAAATCCATTCAGGGTACAGATGGCTGTGGGAGTCTGTCCCACCTTTTTGACTGATTCCTCCTCACCCACATGATGAAACTATTTTCCTTCCTGTTATCCAGTATATACTCACTCTGGAAGTAATAAAAGCTGTTTCTCACAGTGAGGAAAAGAGTGTTATTCAAGGATGCTTCTGGTTTCATAGAAAGAAGATTACTGGAGACTAGGTCTTGATCGTTCCTTTCTGAAACAGATTGAAATAATGCCCAAGTTCAAAACGTCACTTCACAACTTGTTACCCTTTTTCCCCCATTTCTGTTTTCTAGTGAACCTAAATTTAAAAAGTTGCATAGCATCACATTCATGTAGATGCAGATTTCAGATTTTTTTAAGGTTTTCAGTGATTGGGTTTCATTATCTTTTTTTTTTTATTACCTGTTGGGTTGTCTATTGCTCCAAGGATATCCACAAAGTCTTTAGCTCCTCTGAATGTATTCACGTTTCCTTATTTAGATGGCATGCTTATCTTTGCAGAGTATTTTTCAAAGTGTCAGGAATCTCTCACTTGGGTGAGAGATCTCTTATCACAAGCTGGGATTCCAAGAAAACATTCAGAAGTCTTTTCTGACTCCTCACAGTACTGTTTCCTGGTGTATCTGGTTTTGGATCTCATGGCATCTTTGATGCTCTTGATATCTCTTGCAAGACTCCATATGAGAAGGATCCAGTAGTACAGGAAATCTCTATGGTCCCCAGCATCAGTATTCTTTGGCTTTTCAAATTCAAATTTTGGGATTTGTGAAAAAGGAGGCACCACATTTCTCAGAATCCAGGTCTCTTATTCTCCCGTCCTGCTCAAACACAGTCAGTCAGTCAGTCAGTCACAGAAGACCCCTCAGTCTTTGCTTGGGGAGCTGTTTCAATGTGAATAAAGGTGTAGGGTCTTTGGAACAAGAAAAAGAGACCAAAATGCATGAATATAAAAGCGATGTTGGCTCTTATAAATCTTCTCAGCTATCTCAATCATATATGGTCCCCCTGGACCTTTACAAATATGTATGGACAACATCACAGTGATGTAGTACATAAGCAAGCAAGGAGGGAACTAGATATTACCCTCTATGCATAGCAGCCTGGAATAGGGTGGCACAGTGGTACAGCGGTTAGTGTTGTCACCTCACAGCAAGAAGTTCTATGGTTCGATTCTTGGCTGGGGTGCCTTCTGTGCATAGTCTGCATGTCCTTACTGTGTTCGTGTGGGTTTCCTCCCACATTCCCAAGACATGTTGTTGGACATTCCAGATTGGCCCTAGGTGTAACTGTGTGCATGTTGTGCGCCTTCTGAGGAAGGTTGGGAGCTGGGCTAGCAACTCGATACCATAAAAACTCTACTGCCATTTATTCTGTGGACACCCATGATCTGCTTTGGTGACCCCTGAAGGGAGCAGCCGAAAGGAAAAGATGCAGGGAAGCCTGGACTGTAACGTTTCACTCTACAGACATCTTGCATGCCACTAGAGCAAAACTGTGTGGTAGACGCATTTACAAGAACCAGGACAGACCTTCTCATATGGAAACTAGAACGGAGGTTCTTCCAACATTTTTAACTCTTCTCTAAATAATCAGTTGGCAAAACTCTGCTCCTGGACTGCATGTAAGAAGGCCTGGAAAACTGATGCATTTTCGAACAGAAATTTTCCTGTATGCTTTTCAGCCCTCTCCACTAATGTCTGAGTTAATTCTAAGGATTCAGAATGACTCCCCAAAGATCATTGTGGTAGTTCCCTTCAGGCTCAGACAGTAGTGGTTCTCCCTTTTTGGAAATGGCCGGGGCAATTACCACAACCTTAAACTGGATATACTCGCACAAAACCAGGGATGTTTGACCCTAAACAACTTCAACTGATTGACCATCCTAACATTTAGGCACTTTATTTCTTAGGTTCATGGTTTTGGGGATCTGTAAAGAAAGCATAGATTCCATGATAAGGTTCTATTTGGTACGCCAGGACTAATAGAAATGGTCTGGTTTTGCAAATTTGTAACATTAAGTTTCTTCGGTTCAGCCCAAGGTTCAGCTGTTCCAAAATTTCCTTTACTCCCTGACCAGAGAGCAGGAAAGGTTTTTAAAGGTTGAATCAATCCAGGGGTGCACAGGGCTCTGCAGGAATAATCAATTGGAAAAACAACCCTCCATTGAACAAAATTACAGGCTGGCTCTGACACCGCCTACCAGGGAACAAATAGCAGCAGCACCCTTAGGCGAAAGTTAGCCTTATTTTCAAAAACTGGCACTATATCACAAGAGACAAGTGGATTTTGCAAACTATAGACCAAGGCTACAGGTTTCATTTCCACACTTTACCAGTAAAAAGTGGAATGCCAAACCTACCACCAAATCAAAAGACAGAAGCTCTAAAACAAATAGCTCAATTAACAAAGATGAGAGCTGTGGAAAGGGTACCACCTACAGAACAGGGCAAGGGATTTTACTCCAGACTCTTCCTAGTACCAAGAAAAGGAAAGTTGGAGACCTATTCTCGACCTGTCCGCTTTAAACACATTCATCATTGTTCCAAAATTCAAAATGCTGACCCTACAGCAACTTCTTCCCATGCTGGGCAAGGAGTATTGGCTGGTAACTCTAGATCTCAAGGAGGCATACCTGCACGTCCCCATACGACCAAATTGCAGAAGATACCTCAGATTTCTTGCAGGATCAGAGCATTATCAATTCTCAGCATTGCCCTTTGGCTTATCTACTGCGCCCAGAGTGTTCACGAAATGCCTGGCATCAGTAATCACTCACTGCAGACTTCAGGGAATCCAAATTTATCCATACCTGGACGACTGCCTGATACAAGCGGACAACCAAACAAGCTGACACAAGACTTACAAAGAGTCATTTGCTTACTACAAGCCCTGGGATACACAGTCAATTTAAAAAAGTCAAGACTGATACCATCCCAAACAAGAACATTCTTGGGTGCAGAATTGGACACAGTAAAACAGATGGCATTCCTAACTGCAGAAAAACAAGAACAACTTCCTCTTTACTTCTTGGCATTAACAAAGCAGAACAAACTAACAGCAAGGAAAGTACTGCAGGCCTTGGGCTTCATGGCATCCTGCATAATCCTGGTTCCCCATGCCAGACTGCATATAAGAAAGCTACAGTGGTACCTAAAGAATTTATGGTCTCAACACAGGCACAGCTTAGAAACTGAAATACCACTAATCCCATGCCTGAAACAAGAGTTCCTATGGTGGGCTCAGGCATGCCAGTCAAACCCAGGTTTGTCCTTCCACAGCATTCAACCAAGCCAAACCATCACAACGGACGCCTCAGACCTCGGTTGGGGGGCCCACATGCTGGACAAGTGCATTCAAGGCTTATGGACTCCAGATCAGCTGCACCTGCACATAAATCAAAAAGAAATGCTGGCAGTAAAACTAGCAATCCAGAATTTCAGACCATTCCTCAAAGAAGGCCAATTGATGTTAAGGACAGACAACACCACAGTCATGTGGTACATCAACAAACAGGGAGGCACTCATTCATACCCCCTATGCCGAATGGCTCTGGACCTATGGAATATGGCTCTGAGTTACAACATTCAGTTACAGGCAATATTTGTACCGGGAAAAGAAAACATCCTAGCAGACATGCTAAGCAGTACTACCTCGGATGCTCACGAATGGATGCTACACCCGGACATCTTCAAGGCCATCACAAAGAAATGGGGAATGCCACAAATAGACCTATTCGCATCCCCACTCAATCACCAGCTCAAGAAATTCTGCACAAGGACATACCACCCACTTGCTTGGAAGGTGGACTCTCTATCCTTCAGTTGGAAAGGCCTGACAGCATATGCATTTCCACCTCTTCCTTTGATGCACAAGGTACTACTGAAAATCAAAGAGGAATGTCCAAGGATAATTCTGATAGCTCCAAATTGGCCAAGACAACATTGGTATCCATTACTGAGGAGCATGTCTCGGGGAAGCGTGGACACTACCCCTGATTCCTTTGATGTTAACTCAGAGCGACTACAACATCCTGCATCCAAACCTGAAAACTCTGCAACTGACTGCCTGGAACATTACATAAGAACAACTAACCCAGATTTATCCCAAAGGGTTAAAGACATTATCCTTAAGGCCATAGACCTTCAACAAGAAGGAACTATGCAGGAAAATGGAAAAGGTTTGTCATTTGGAGTACTGAAAGAGGGAAAGATGTGTCAAAGGTAGATATTGCCAACATCCTGGAGTATTTCGCAGAGCTTCTCCATACAGGCCTGTCCTATTCCTCCATCAAGATACATGCATCAGCTATTTCTGCAGAATACAGCTTGATCCCCTGTCTTCTCATCCTCTACTCAGGCAGTTTCTGAGAGGAATTAAGAATGTAAAACCTCCTAGGAAACCACCATTACCAGCATGGGACTTGAACTTTGTGCTAGAAAAGCTGACACTTCCATTCGAACCAGCAGCAACAGCAGATCTTCAACACCTATCCTGGAAAACTGCTTTCCTGCTGGCAATTACTTCAGCAAGAAGGGTTTGAATTACAGGCTTTAATGGCAGTACAACCCTTCCTAATCTTCCATCAAGATAGAGTGTCCATGAGAACTAATCCTACATTTATGCCTAAGGTGGTATCCAGAGTGTCTCTAAACCAGGCAATCCACCTACCTACCTTCTTTCCCAATCCACAGAACAGGGGAAAGACTGCTGCATACCTTGGATGTACATAGACAGTTGCGCTACTACCTGGACAGAACCAAGGGCAATAGAAAACTGACCAGCTTCTAGTAGCATATGCAACAGGAAGGAAGGAAAAGCAATTTCAAACAGACAGTCTCCAAGTGGATAGGAAATTGCATACGATTCTGTTACTCCTACCATGGAAAGCAAATTCCACAGAACATAAGGCCTCATTCTACAAGGGCTACAGCCACTACCACAGCTTTCTTACGAGGAGTGGCTACCAAGGACATTATAGAGGCTGCTACTTGGACCTCCGTGCATACATTTGCCAAGCATTATAACTTACCTCTATACTCTAGATCCCGAGCAGGGTTTGCCACTGCTGTTTGCAAGGGATCCTAACTACACCATAATTTCTTCCTCCTCCCGTACTTTGGCTATGGTATTCTACCAATTAGGACTGCAGATGCATCCTTGAAGGACATAGTACAGTTTTTGTACCTACCATAAATGTAGATGTCCGAACAGGATAGCATCTGCAGTCAGGCCATTACCCTCCTTCCCTCTGTGGTACTCCTAGGGTATTTGCCCACCTAATAGCTAGCTGGGGGGGGTTTCTTATGGTGTATTTGTTTGTATATATGTACATACATGCTTATTTTTTGTGTTTGCCTTCTACTTTTTGGAAACATTGGCATTTATCCAAAAATTTAGCTATCCAAGAGGGCAACTGGCATCTGGGGCAAGAAACACTGAGGAAATGGCGTCGGCTGATGCCTTTATACCCGAAGACCTGCAGTGATGACGTCGGGTGAAGTGCGACACCAGCCGAGGCCAGACCCAGACTTTGGAATCCGGCCGACCGAAGGGCTGCCTGACGACAAGACAACCCCATTTGTAAGGACTGCAGATGCTATCCTGTTCGGACATCTACATTTATGGTAGGTACAAAACTGTACTATTCCTCCTCACCCACATGATGAAACTATTTTCCTTCCTGTTATCCAGTATATACTCACTCTGGAAGTAATAAAAGCTGTTTCTCACAGTGAGGAAAAGAGTGTTATTCAAGGATGCTTCTAGTTTCATAGAAAGAAGATTACTGGAGACTAGGTCTTGATCGTTCCTTTCTGAAACAGATTGAAATAATGCCCAAGTTCAAAACGTCACTTCACAACTTGTTACCCTTTTTCCCCCATTTCAGTTTTCTAGTGAACCTAAATTTAAAAAGTTGCATAGCATCACATTCATGTAGATGCAGATTTCAGATTTTTTTAAGGTTTTCAGTGATTGGGTTTCATTATCTTTTTTTTTATTACCTGTTGGGTTGTCTATTGCTCCAAGGATATCCACAAAGTCTTTAGCTCCTCTGAATGTATTCACGTTTCCTTATTTAGATGGCATGCTTATCTTTGCAGAGTATTTTTTAAAGTGTTAGGAATCTCTCACTTGGGTGAGAGATCTCTTATCACAAGCTGGGATTCCAAGAAAACATTCAAAAGTCTTTTCTGACTCCTCACAGTACTGTTTCCTGGTGTATCTGGTTTTGGATCTCATGGCATCTTTGATGCTCTTGATATCTCTTGCAAGACTCCATATGAGAAGGATCCAGTAGTACAGAAAATCTCTATGGTCCCCAGCATCAGTATTCTTTGGCTTTTCAAATTCAAATTTTGGGATTTGTGAAAAAGGAGGCACCACATTTCTCAGAATCCAGGTCTCTTATTCTCCCGTCCTGCTCAAACAGTCAGTCAGTCACAGAAGACCCCTCAGTCTTTGCTTGGGGAGCTGTTTCAATGTGAATAAAGGTGTAGGGTCTTTGGAACAAGAAAAAGAGACCAAAATGCATGAATATAAAAGCGATGTTGGCTCTTATAAATCTTCTCAGCTATCTCAATCATATATGGTCCCCCTGGACCTTTACAAATATGTATGGACAACACCACAGCGATGTAGTACATAAGCAAGCAAGGAGGGAACTAGATATTACCCTCTATGCATAGCAGCCTGGAATAGGGTGGCACAGTGGTACAGCGGTTAGTGTTGTCACCTCACAGCAAGAAGTTCTATGGTTCGATTCTTGGCTGGGGTGCCTTCTGTGCATAGTCTGCATGCCCTTACTGTGTTCGTGTGGGTTTCCTCCCACATTCCCAAGACATGTTGTTGGACATTCCAGATTGGCCCTAGGTGTAACTGTGTGCATGTTGTGCGCCTTCTGAGGAAGGTTGGGAGCTGGGCTAGCAACTCGATACCATAAAAACTCTACTGCCATTTATTCTGTGGACACCCATGATCTGCTTTGGTGACCCCTGAAGGGAGCAGCCGAAAGGAAAAGATGCAAGGAAGCCTGGACTGTAACGTTTCACTCTACAGACATCTTGCATGCCACTAGAGCAAAACTGTGTGGTAGACGCATTTACAAGAACCAGGACAGACCTTCTCATATGGAAACTAGAACGGAGGTTCTTCCAACATTTTTAACTCTTCTCTAAATAATCAGTTGGCAAAACTCTGCTCCTGGACTGCATGTAAGAAGGCCTGGAAAACTGATGCATTTTCGAACAGAAATTTTCCTGTATGCTTTTCAGCCCTCTCCACTAATGTCTGAGTTAATTCTAAGGATTCAGAATGACTCCCCAAAGATCATTGTGGTAGTTCCCTTCAGGCTCAGACAGTAGTGGTTCTCCCTTTTTGGAAATGGCCGGGGCAATTAACACAACCTTAAACTGGATATACTCGCACAAAACCAGGGATGTTTGACCCTAAACAACTTCAACTGATTGACCATCCTAACTTTTAGGCACCTTTATTTCTTAGGATTGCAGTGTGTATTAATGGAGGCAAGAAAACCTGCTACTAAAAAGTCATATATTAACAAATAAAAAATATTTTCTAGTTAGTGCCAAGAAAACAGCCGGGACCAATTCAGAGTGAGTGTTTCTCTGGTTTTGCAATATTTGTGTGGATTACTATCTTATGGTCTGTCTGTCTTCTCAGTCAAGGTTCATCTGTTAACAATTTCAGCATATCTGCCCATGGATCCCCCAGTTTCAGAGCAATCTCTTGAGAAAATGTTTTTGAAAGGTTTGTGGCATACAAAGTCTCCTAGTAAACAGTTGGCTTCTCCTTGGGATCTTAATATAATTTTGTGTTAGAAAAACTAACTCTTGCTCCATTTGAACTAACTTATCAGGCTGACTTGATATTATTGACATGGAAAACTGTCTTATTTATTGCTGTGACCTCTATTAGTAGCGTGTCTGAGTTGCAAGCTCTTATGGTGGGTCAGACTTCTCTCATTTTCCACAAAGACTGTTTCTTTAAGAACTAATCCTTCATTTATGCTAAGAGTGGCGTTTGTGTTTACTTTAAGCCAACCAATCCATCTCACTATCTTCTTTTCAGAACTTAAAAATAAAGGAGAAACAATACATAATTCCTTAGATGTTCACAGACAACGCTGTACTACCTTGACAGAACTAAATCTTTCAAAACTTCTCATCAGTTCATTTCTTGTGAAAGTAAGTAAAAAGAACCACCAGTGTCAAAACCAGATTATTTCCAAATGGTTGTTTCATGCTATTACTTTTTGTTACACCTAGCATAGCAAAACTATCTGAAGCAGGATCAAAACTCATTCTACTATGGCCTTGGTTTCATCTGTGGCTTTTTGGAAAGGTTTAGATTTTGGAAGTATTCTAGAAGCAGCAACATGATCCCCATACTTTTACAAAGTACTATAAACTAGATTCATTCTCTGGGTCTAGGGCAGATTTTGCTAAGATCATTCTGCAGGGTCTCCTGAACAATCATTCTTCCTCCTAGCAGTCTAAGCTGCATAGCTTAGGCTACTGCAGCAGTGATCCTTATGAAGAACATAGTACAGTCTTTAAGTAAACTTACCATAACAGTAGATGTTCATATAATCACTGCTACAGTAGCAGCTTCCTACCTCCACCCCCTTGTTTTTATTCCAGGGAGTGGACATTTATGTTAATTTTCCTAGCATTGTCCTCAGGCTTTAGCCTCCCCCTCTGCATTGACATGAAAGCTCTGAAAGACTTTGCACCCACATGTGACGTTTAGGCAGCTCTGCTCAAGCAGACTAACATTTTTGGGCACATGGAAGGTGCCCTTAAACTTGCTTGTCCAGCTGTTATATCCATAGTAGGATGTAACCCGTATAGCTTAGGCTACTGCAGCATAGATCACTCAGACATCTGTTGTAATGGTAAATTGAGTTACACAGCTATATTTTCACCTGCAGTTTTATTTGTATGTGGTACTTAAATAAGTTTCCTAAACCTGCACCCCTGAACTTGTATATACCAACTCCGAGATCACCATACCTCGGAGAAAAGGGAATTTTCTGAGAAATGTTATCTTGGACTTTGTATATTCAAGTTTGATCTTTCAGCCATTCTGTCTCTGCATTTCAGGACTTGTTCTAGTGGGTCCCAACATTTCAAATGGTTACCCTTTAAGCTCTTCAGTCCTCTTTTATGAGGAGTCTAGAACTTCTCCAACTGTACCAGAAGGCATGTGAGAAGGTTACAGTACAGGGTGCAGTATTCTGTGATTGGTGCAATAAGAGCTGTATAATTAGGTACAATTGCCTCTCAAATGTGGCTGTAGATCCCACAGAGTGAGGTGGACAACTCTGTTTGCTTTGAGGATGCAGGAGATATATGGATATAAATGTACAAGAACTCCAAGGTCTTTTACTGTTTTGTCAACTCACAGTTGTTGCCCATCAGTATTTTGCAAAGCTGTTTTATTTTTTGTTCATATTGATAGATTTTTCTTTTTACATTGAAGGCAACGCCATTCAGGTATACAGTTAAGTTGTCATAGTTTTCTTTTGCTTTGGCCCAGAGCATGATATTGACTCTTTTCCCCACTATGGTGTCAGTGAGGTTACAAACAATACTGCCAGGTTTGCAGTCATCTACATATTTAGTCAGCCAGACACAACTCAGTTTTGATATCTGAAAAAAACAGAGCTTTGAAGGACTTTAGTAGTAACAAGATGTGTCGGGGGTAGGGGGTTTGTATTCTTAACTATTACATGCAACCATGTAGCCAGTTGTGGAAAAAAATTATAATGGTTTAATTTACTTTCAGATGTCTGAGGATATGTGTGGTCCCATCTTTGGGTGTGTTCACGATGTCTTTATGAATGCAGTTTCTCTGACTATTGATAATTCAAAGTGATTAAACTGAAAACAGTAAGTAAACCAAAAACAAAGTGTTCTTTGTAGAGGGACAAGTCCCTTTATACTTCCATATGGGGAGAAACCCTCCACAATCCCTTTAACATATGTGTAATAACTCCTCAGATGTGGAAGAGTGAGGAAAAGGACAAAGTCATGGTTTACTGAGTGTTTTTAGTGTACCCTTTTCATACTGTTGACACTCAAACTAATTTTCTCCTGGTAGTTGTTACATTCCCCATGAGATATAATGCAAATGCTTTAGCCAGATTGAGGTAAGCTCTCTGCATAAATAAACCTTGGTCCAATGTGGCAGTCACATACACAAAAACAGTGCTATGATAAGCATGCAAGGTATACCATGGATGAAGTTATACTGGACTAGGTTGTGGCAAAGGAGGTTTCCATGTGTAAGGACCATGATGATTCTTGCAATTAGTCTGCACAATGTTCTTGAGAGGGTAATGGATCAGTAGTTACTGAGGTCGTGGGAAGGGTTTTATTTGTGGATTAGGCCACTGTAGCCTGATTCCAGATATTGCTGTAGCCATTTTTTAACGTTCTATCAAGAATGTCCATAAGGGAGTATGCTTCTTCTTCTTTCGGCTTTTCCCAGTTAGGGGTCACCACAGTGGATCACCTGTCCGCTCATGATTGGCAGTAGAGTTTTACGGTGTCACGTTGCCAGCCCGGCACCCAACCTTCCACAGAAGGCACATACACGCACACACTCACGCCTAGGGCCAATTTAGAGTGTCCAATCCACCTACAGCATGACTTTGGGATGTGGGAGGAAACCCACACAACCACAGGGAGGACATGCAGACTCCGCACAGAAAGCACCCCAGCCGAGGATCGAACCAGAGAACCACTTGCTGTGAGGTGACAACGCTAACCGCTGCACCACCATGGGAATATGCTAAATTGCTTTAATTGCATAAGTTAGGATTCTTGATATCTTATCTGATCTCATGGAAGTGGTGTTTCTGGCCTTCTTGCAGGCAGAGGTGACCATTTTGGATGTAGTTTGAGTATGATCATGTTGCAGGGAGAAAAAATGGATGAGGTCTCATTTGTAGTTTGAAATTTACTACAAACCTGTATACTAGAGTTGTGCTGATACCATTTTTAACACATTATATTCTTGTTTTACCTCTTCCTTTTTACATGTATGGCCTAATTATTGTCAGTTTTCTTAATGGCAGCTTTTACCTTGAAGTGAAGCAAGCTTTGCTTCTTTTAATTGTTTTAGTGATTTCTTTTTGGGTAGAATTAAGTTTGGCCTTGTTGGATTGAATAGATTAAATTTCCAGGACTTTGTATGTTCCTTTCTTTTAGTTTAATAATGTGCTCATTTTGTAACTTCTACATGTAAGTTTCTTACACTTTTCCATTGTATTTACACTACACAGTGATGAATTTGTCAATGCAGTAGGTGTTCTATAGGACCATCTCAAATGCATCAATAGGCTATTTGGGGGGGTGGCATAAAATACTGTCCTATTTCATTGATGCACGGTGTACATGACACCATAGTTACTGTCTGAAAAAATTCTTAAAGGCTGCATTATTTTTAATTAAGTTTGATTTGATGCATACGAATAACATCATTGCATTGTGATCAAAGTGAAAAGAGTTATTAAGGTAATGTTTAACGTAACACAGCTAGCAGGGTTAGTTGTCAGGATATCTGATACATTTTCTCCCTTGTTGCAATTTTTATAGTTTGAGATTAAGTTTATGAAGTCTGATATTTATTTCACTCGTATTATTGGTTAAGGCATAGTCTCTCATTGTGGCAGTGTTCACTTTTAGGATATCCTGCCATGAAGGTAGCCGGGGGCGGGCCAGTCTACAAATGCCCCCCTCCAAGCCCTTCAGCTGACACCCGCTTTGTTACCCGGACATCGGTAGTGTAAAGGGTGTGTTAGCTCATGTCATCTTCATATCTTTCTTGCCTTGCTGTAGTGTACACATCTGATTATGTTGTGTAGTCTGTTGATCTGTTTTCAGTTTTCCAAACGGAGACTACTTGGATAAATGTCCCATAGGGGATTTTTGAGCTTCTTTTTTTTCTTTCATAATTACAATTACTTACAAATATTTGACTCAAGCTCCAGTGAAATGGAAACGTCTAGTAAAGTTAACAGTTATTTATCTTATAAAATGGAAATTCCTCGTAAAGATTTTCATTCATAGTTTTCTTTTCCCTCAGCCCAGAGTATGACACGGACTCCTTTCTCCACTATGCATTGTTTATCCCCTAAGGACAATCTCCTACTGCCAATGTTTACTGCAGGAGTTAACTAAAAAAAGGTCATTAGTCTGGTTCAGAGCCACATTAGCATTGTCCAGGTTCTCCTAAAGCCTACCTCCTAGCAAGAAGCACTCTGAAAAAAAAGGAAAAGAAAAAAAAAAAACTTGAGAACATGACATACGACTCAGGGGGTTGAAGGTCCAGAGATTCTGTATTAAGAAAGACACCACAGCAACCCATGACTACAGAATCTTTTGTGGTCAAGACCATTGATATGACCACTCAGCAGGTGCTGACTCCGTCTGTGTCTGAAATGTCCTGCCAGAATGACTCATTGGGCATGCTTCCAGTGACTGCAAATCCTACTCTTGCTGAGGCCTGTATTTTGGCTATTGAGGGGGAAATTAAGATCTCTATAATTTTCATTGGAGAGGAGTTTCCTGGAGACAATATTGAGGTTTTTGTCACCTGTCTGAGATTTGAAGCCTTAATGGCAGCTTCCCTAGGAGTACAGCATGCACAAGACACCGAAGTCCAAACAAGTGCAGTCTGGCTTACCCTAGGCCAGGTCATGCCTTGGTCAAACTCCTCATCTAGGTTTCCACCTTGGACACTCTGGATTACTTGGCTGAAATCAAAATCAGAGAGACCTGAACCAGACATGCTATCAGTGTCGGGAGTTCCTTCCAAAAGAGAAGGGTGGATTCCCCTGAAGTAGATACTAACTTCTCAGACTCTGTGGCTAGTGAACTAATGTATGTAGGTAAATTTGTATCAGCTGAGGACTTTAACTCAGATCTTGCAGATGCCCTCTCCTTTGCATCTCCACCAGAGGATCTATGTTTTCATGATAACCTTCACAAAATGAGATGCCAAGGAGTACTTTGAGACTCAAAAAAGATATAGGCCTTTCATGGGGCTTTCCAAACCAAGGCTACTAGCTGTTCCTCCACTGTTAGAAATCCTGGAAGATGTATTTGAAAAGGCAATTTTCAAGCCTGATTCTCTCTCCCTTGCTGTTCGGAAACCTAGCATTTTTTACAGGGTCAGTGTTTCCCACATTTGCTTTTATAGAAACCCTTTGGCTTATCCAGGTGTGCTGCCAGTGGATCCCCAGCAAGAGAGGAGTGTCAGCTTCAGTAGCATTATCCACGGCCTGTGGGAGTCTTCCTCCAAAGAAGGACACTGAAAAAAATGGAAAAGAATAAGGAAACTGAGAACATCACATATGATTTAGGGTTTTGGGGGTCCAGAAATTCAGTACTAGGAGAGGTGCTGCAGGAGCCGCTGGCTACAGATTCTTTTGTAGCCAAGGCCACTATCATGACCATTAAACAGGAATCTCATTCCAAATGTAAAAGAGAGAAGAGCTCTAGACATGTTTGAAGGAAAGGTACCCACCCATCACAGCTACCCTGGCATTTAGGGTTTTAAGCTTCCAGTCCCACATGTTCCCCCATATCAGCAGAGCCTGTTAGAGTAGATGGGGACCAAAGTTGAAGGAATTAAAGTTAAAACCAAAAACAGAAGTTGCTGGACCTCCCTGATCTTTCCTGCGATGCGGCCAATCATTTCAAAAAAGTGTAGTTATATAAGTGTAGATGCTTCATGCTGGGCAGCAGCCACAAGATTGGTTATTAGGAGGCATGCATGGTTGAGGATTTCCTCTCCTACACAATGTGAAGTCAGGGATCATTAATGCCCATTATTTAAGGATTTTCTCTTTGGACTGCCCTACATAGGAAGTGTACGAAACTCTGAAGGAGTAGGATAGAACTACCCAATCTGTTGAACAATGTTTTCATACCTTTGTTCATAGGTATTATAGGAACTTTCCAATCAGGACTTGACCATTCAAACCCAGGCAGGAAATCACCAGACCTGGAAAAGGGAAGAAAGGTAAGTACAAAAAAAGAGTGTCAAACCAGACACCGGGAGAAGTCCAGGAGACCTCACCATCACATACACACTGAGGGATCAGCCATGACTTAATTTAGTTGCCTCTCCAAGAACTTGGAAGAAGCCTATCCATCTTTATAAGTAACTGGGAGGCTGAAACTCAGGACAGATTGGCATTATCCATTCTAAAAGAAGAATATTGACTGGCGTTTTTAAAGAAACCTTACTTCATTGGTGTTCCTCCACTTGTCAGTGATCAAGCTCTGTTCGTTCCTCGGGTACTGAGAGACATGTTAGATACAGGCGCCATAAAAAGGTACCGCTGAGGGAAGAGAGCACAGGATTCTATTCCAGTCTGTCCTGGTACCAAGAAAAGAAGTTGATTGGATACTTGTTTTGGATCTCTCACATCTAAACCAATTTCTGAAGGTGTCAAAGTTAAAAATGCTTATTTTGCAAGGACTGTTTATAGGGTCATGAGCACTTACTAGGCTATTGATCTGTGTGGATCTTAAGAAGCATAGCCTTACATTCCCATGGTGGTTTCTAGCACTTATAGTTTTATATGAGTAACCCAGGGATGGGCAGAACAAGGATATGATGGGACAATTACATGGTTCCTCTCATACATCAGGGAGCATTCATGGCAGTCTTGGACCTCAAAAGATGCATAGCTATAAGTGAAAAAACACTGGAAATTCCTAGGAATTGCAGCAGAGCCTTGCCCCTTGGCAACTGATCCCTCTGTCAGTTGTGCCCAGAGTATTCACAGACTCTTTCCAGTGATAGCTTCTTGTTTTGCTGGACAAGGGACATCCATATCAAGTCTTATCTAGATGATTGTCTGGTCCTAGCAAGATCCTACCAGGTGCTTTGAATGCCTTGAACTTCACTCAAAATACTTTTTCAGAACTATGGCTCTCTCAGTTAACAGGGGAAAAAAATCTTCCCTCATCCTTTCCCAGAGAGTAACCTTTTGGGATCAACCTTGGACATAGTTTAATGCATGGCCTTCTTTCTCAGGCCAAAAAACCTTATGCTACCTGAATTGTTTGCCTTATCAGAATAGAAAAGATCACTGCAAGGGAATTCTAATTGTTAGGTCACATGGCAACATGCATACTGATGGTGCCTTGGCACGTCTTCATATGAGAAAGCTTCAGTGGTATCATAGGAACAGATAGAGCCAGTTTCCATCCTTTGGAAACCCTTATTTACTTACTGCCATGCATCAGAAAATAAATCTTGTGACTGAGCCAGAATTGTCTGATGAGCAAAGGTTTGCAGTTCAGAGAGAGGCGGTCAAAGCATGTCAGAGGAAGTCCTCCAAATTTAAACAGAGCACCTCAGTGATGCGTTACTTAAACATGCAGTACAAGCCTGTAAAATGGTTTTGTAATCTCTGAAGACAACATCCTTCCCTTGAGACTACAGTGTGATAGTAGACCAACTCAACAGGACTAGATCTCACAAACAAGTGGGATGTATCAGAGATAGACCTGTTTACCTCTCATCTGAACAGGCAGCTGAAACTGTTCTATGTAAGGGAGACCTCTGCAGAAGCCTGGTTAACTGATGCTTTCTCCCAGGATTTGACAGGGTATGTTTCTTTATGCTTTCCTTCCAATATGCCTGATATCCACAGTGTTGAGTAAAGAGCAGGAGGAATGATGAAAAATGATCCTCCTATCCACATGTAGACCAAGGTAGCATTGGTTTCTTTTCTTTTTTGAAAATGTGCCTTACCACTACAGTGAGTGGACCTTATAACTCATAATGAGGGGACCCTGCTATACCTCAGTTTAGACACACTGAGGCTTGCAATCTGGATGTTCTCTCCCGATCCCATGCAGGCACAAATTCTGTGAGGATGTGGTAAACCTTATGATGGATAACAAAAGTCATACCTAGCAGAATAGAAAATGTTCTTCTGGTACCATTCTAGAGACCTAGACCCCAGAGACCTTGAGGTGACACTGGTTCTGAAATACTTGTCAGACCCACTACAAATCTCTCTTAGCTTACATTTCCATCAAAGTTTATTTTTCAGATATTTCAGCTTACTTAAGTATGCATGCTCTATTCTAGACCTTCTGTTAAACTGGTATTGAGGGGTGTTACTCACATTAGACCCCCCTATGAAAAAAATGGCTTCATCGTGGGATTTGAATTATGTACAAAGAAACTAACATTGTCTCCCTCTGAGACAATATCCTCATGCCCTGCTAAATTTCTTTTTCCGAAGAGGCTGTTGTTGGTGGCAGTCACCCCTGCCAGACACGTTTCAGAATTCCAGGCAGTAATTAGCAGAGAACCTTTCTTTTTTTTTAATTAACATACAGTGGCCCTGTATATCAATTCATTTTTTATTCTTAAAAGAGGCTACCAAAATGAATCTGTACCAGAGCAGGAAAGATTCAAAGATGGGTTCTGTCAATGCATCCTTTATACAATCAGATTCCTGGCACTGAAACCTGGGCATCGGCTAAAGCACTAGTGAGATGGGATGGTTTTGAAGACTGTCTGTTGGCTATCTGAATGGAAGGCTGTGCCAAGAGTGAAAATGGCAACAGTGAAACTACTGGAACATCTACTATTATACTAAGTACCTAATGCAAATCACACATTCTCTCAGCCAGTGGAGGGATAATTTAGGTTACCAAGAAGAAAAATATTTTCTGTTGTGGGAAGGATTATAACTTTTTCAAGGAAGTAGAACGTGTAGGAAATTGTCCCTCCATATTTGTCTTCTTTGAGATGGTCACCAAAACCATGGATGAGGGGAAGACGGTGCACACTGCCTACCTTGACCTGGCCAAAGTCATTGACACTGTTCCCCACTTGGGCATAATAGATAAACTGTCTCAACTAGGCATCAATCCATATGTTACCAGATGGGTAGCAAACTGGCTCACTGATAGAACCCAAGTAGTCAAAATAGAGGAAGCCACCTCAAGCAAACAGTAGACTCATAACAAGCAGCGTACCCCAGGGTTCAATCTTGAGGCCCCTGTTATTTGGGATATACTTTGCTGAGGTGCAGGCCAAAACCAGTGGACTATGGCTGATCAAGTTTGCAGATGACTGCAAACTGGATGCTGTCATCAATACCCCTAGTGATGTGGACATCCTCCAAGAGGATCTCATTCAGACAAATGACTGGTGCCAGAAACATAGCCTCAAGCTGAATACCAAAAAATGCATCATCATCCGCTTTGGGGAGAGTGATGTCCCCACAAATTATCACATTAATAATGTCCTAAGCATGCAGTCAGTCATGAGGGATTTGGGCACCCAGGTTAATTGCAACTTGACTTTTGACCACCATGTTGCTTCCGTTGTACAGAAAGCCTTCTACATGGCTCACCTCATAAGTAAGGGTATATCATCCAGGGAGGGACAAAGGAGGTCATAACATCCCTGTATTCTTCCCTTATAAGGCCCATTATCGAGTACAGTGCCCCTTTTGGCATGTACCTCGCAAAGCACATGCAGCAGCTGGAGAAACCACAGAAGTTCCTCACCAGGGGAATCCAGGACCTCAAACATCTACCATTCACAGATAGTCTAAAAGCCCTGTCCCTCTACTTAGTTTCATACAGACTCCTCAGAGGTGACCTCTGTCTGGCATACAGGGTGATCATGGACCCCGCCTTGATGGGACTGCTGCATATCCAGAAGTTAAGCTCCACTTGAGTAACCCACACATGTGGCCTCAACCTGGTCTGTGACATCAACAAGACTTGTTGGCGGGACAGATTTGTGTCCCACAGACCCCCATCAATGGAATAGACTTCCTCTCCACATCAAGCAGAGTACCTCTTTATCCCTTTTTAAGTGCATCCTGGATAATTGGATGGGAGACAGAAAATATACCCCTGGGATTCCACCCATGTCCCTGCTTGACAGGGGCATCGGGTGCTGATTTGTCTAAACATAGGCTAAACTCTTGGCTAGGCTTATAAAAGGGCTTCGGGGTCAATAGCCTAGTAACCTCCTATGATCCTATGAAGTGATCACATTTTGAAGTAAGGTGGAGGGGGGTCAGTAGCATGTGAAAAGTAGTCTGTATTGTTAATTGTAACCTGGTTGTGGAGTACTTTATACCCAAAATTTGGTTTTGTAACTCTACTTTTAAAGGATCCACATTATGAAAATGGAAAACACCACTTTGTCACTTAATGGGTCAGAATGAATGGAAACAGTTGTAACCAGGTATTTCTAGAATGCATACCAGGTCTCTTAGCCATTTTGTTTTTCTCTGAGGGCACTCACCCTGATTCCCTCAAAGGCAAGGTGGGCCTCTCAGCAGGTTTTATTTAGGCTGCAAGTATTGATGAGACTAGCCATTACTTTATTGTTATCTGAGAATTTTAGCTTAGAATGTCCATTCATTTGGTCCTGCTTAAAATAGCCATGGAGCGGAGAGTCTATTCATTACCATAACCTTCTTTTGAGGGCAGATGTAATCCATCCCTTTCAGAGCAGGTCTGAATCCCATACATTTCTACTTATGCAGAGGGACATTGAATCCCCTTGGTTCAACATCACAGTCTAATCTAATACTTAAAGCAGTAATTTTTTCTGCATATTTAGGTACCATCCTCACTGAAGGAAGAATGTGACAATCTGTACAGAATGTACTAGCCTGAGTAAAGCCACCCACATACTCAACCATATTCCTGTTCATCACCAAGAGAGAGGAGTATTATGTGTAATTGATTTGGGCCTGCACATTTGTAAAGTCAGTCATTGTCAGAACCCAGAGTAGACAATTGCTTTAGTGAGATCAACTGTGACTTTCTCCTTATCATTTTTTTGTGAGTAAAGAGTTAGTTTGTAATCTTAGAATCGCCAACTGTGAGGACTTTTCTAGTATTCTCTGCTTTACCTTTAAAGATAGATTTAACAGTTGAATTTTTATTTTTTTTCTTTGTGACTGGTGCCCAGTGACTCTGTGTAGTGTAATGTTTAGAGGTACATGCCTAAGAAAACTACATTACTTGCAGGTAAACCTAGTAGTTTAAGAAAATAATCATATTCTCTTATACTTGAAGTCCTTGACCCCAGTTTAAAGGAAATTGTCAGTTAACATCAAGCAGTTTAGACATTTTCATGGGTGTCCAAGTCCAAGAAGACTGGAAATACAGTTCAGGTGTTCCTGCATCTTCTGCTCTGTAATGTTGGGTTTTATTAAACAAGCTTATAGTTAACTCTATTTTTAGTTGTAAAATGCTCACAAGCAAGCAGGTGGCAATTCATTCAAAATATGAAACACAGGCAGGAGCAGTGCAGACTTGTACTCTAGTTTTATTTATTTACTTATTTATTTATTCTGGTACTTGGGTCTTTTCTACTTTCTTTCTCTCTGTAGGATAGCACCATTTACACATAACCTGGAAGAGGGGTTAATACTATAAGTATTGTATTGGGCACATAGTGGATAGGGAGATATGACAGGGATTGCAACTTGAGTTTAATTTGCCTAAGGGAAGAGCTTTCCCCGTATGATCGTGTAATGTTCAGTAGTATAAGCAAATGAGTTAAGACCAGGTGGGGCTTTTAAAATCAGAGTTACATAAAGTGTGAGAACTCAAGAGCTAGTGGGATTTAAAACACAGGGACAGCTTGAGTCAGATAAAGATACTCAGATATAATCAATGAGCAGTCTTACCTGGCAACTCATACAGTTGGAGTTTGTCCTGTGCTCTTTTCTTTAAAAAGCGAGGATTCCCATCATATTGATCAGTGCTACATTAGCCTAAGCTATGTGGTTTATGTCCTGTATAGGATATATCAGTTAGCCAGCTTTCAAAGCTTCTGCCACCTTCCACAGGCCCAAACCATCAGTCACCTTGAGCTGTGCTGACTAGAAAGACAGGTTTGGGCTCCAAGATCTTCAAAGCTTTCCTGCTGCTGAAGAGTACACTCCTCTGAGGTTTTCGAGGATTGACTGTCTGCCTGTGCTGTTCCTTTGCCGGGTAGATAATTTCCCTTTGGAAAAAAAAAAAGTTTGTCTGTTAATACTTTCCTGTTCTGGAAAGTCATTTTTAAGCTACAAGTTTGTGTTTTATTGGATTGTCATGAGAATGTATTGTCCTTTTTTTCCTGTAAGTTTAAAGTAATTAAACCTTTTTTCTTTGAAGTAATTGTGTTTATCTTACTTTTGGGGCATGGCAAAGAATGGAAGATGAAGGGACAGATAGAGGATTTTCTCCTCAGATTTCTGATTCAGACTTGTAGGAGAGCATAATTTCTGATTCTTTCTGTAGGGGGTTCTCTTCCTCTGATATGGTTTCCAAATGTGCCATTGTTTTCAGTGGGAGAACATTTAGGTTTCTCAGTCCCTCAGTAATACCGTGAGCTGTTAGAGAAGGAATTTCCAGAACCTTCACCCATTCCTCCATTTGGTAATCTCTGAAGGATGTGGTTGTTACTGCTTGCAGTTTTCCTAATAGTCAGCCAGCTGCTGTTAAAAAGGCAGACAGAATATATAAGTTCTTCAGTCTTTTAATTTTTTATATACTGTTCTCAAACCTGACCCAGCAACTATAGCTTTAGTTAATTCTACTGCTGCTAAACATTTAGTTAATTCCAATCCTACTCTTGCTAGTAAGGATGGGATGATTATTGATAAGTTTGGGGAAAAAGTGTATGCTTCTGTGACTTTGACTTTCAGAATTTTGAATAGTCAGGCTTGCATGTTAAAGTTTATTCCGACTAATTGTGGAAAAATGAAGAATGTTTTGTTTGCAGTTTCTTCTTTTGAGGAAAAATCTGCTTTCAATAATTTAGTTTCTTCAACTGTAGAAGTCACTACTCATTGTTTACAGTGTCAATATGATTCAGTTGATACTATTTCCAAGGCTATAGACACTGGTACTGTTTTGACGAGGTTTGCCTCGGAACCTCCCAGATGATGTAAAAAATGAGATTTTAAAATTTACTTTGGAGATTTAGTTTTTGGTTCCCCTGCTGCAGAGGTGCTCAAATAGTGTGATGAAAGGGGTACGTTGATACAGGTATCTCTGATTCCCTTCATTTCCAAAGTTTCTAAGGGATTCTGTAATCATTTGTCTGAGTTTTGCAAAAATCAAAATAAATAGTGTCAACAAAATGCAGGTAAACAGACTTTTAATGAGAAATGGCATGGGGGTTCATAAAATAATTCAGGAAACTCCCAAAACCAAGGACATTCCAAAATATCTGAATGACTATTAAAGGGATCTTGCCCCCATCCCACCCCACACCCCGGCAGCTCCCTTTCCCTTTCAGAAAGTCTGAATCTCTACTTTTCTCTTTGGCAACAGATAGTTTCAGACAAATGAGTTCTAAAGATCATTCATTAAGGCTATAGGTGAATGTGGGAGGAAATTCCACCTTTCCAGAGGCAATTCCTCATTCATCAGACCAGGCTGTCTTATTTCCACCTGTCCTTCATCTCATGATGTCCCAGGGAGTGATAGTACCATTTCCTCCTTCCCAGGCAGGGAAAGGTTTTTATTCAACGATGTTTTAGTGCTAAAGAAAAAAAAGGCTTGGAAACCAGTTCTAGATATTTCTTTCCTAAATCTGTTTGCAATAGGGCCCAAGTTCAAAATGATGTGACTTCAGATTCATTTACCTCTTCTTTCTCTTTCAAGTTGTCTGTTAACATTAGATTTAAAAGATGCTTATCATCACATACCTTATTAATATATACTTAAAACATTTAAGATTTTGTGTGTCTGGATCACATTATCAGTTCTCTGCCTTACCCTTAGGACTTTCCACTGCACCAGGAGTGTTCACAAAGTTTCTGTCACCAGTTATAACTTGTTGCGGGTTAGGGTATCCACATTTTTCCATGTTTAGACAACCTTTTTAGCTTTGCAGAGTCTTTTTCAAAGTGTCATGAATCTAACTTGGGTGAACGCTCTCTTACACAAGCCAAGGTTCCAAGAAAAAATTCCAAAGTCTTTTTGGACTCTTCTCAGGATTGTGTTCCTTGGGTGTCAGCTAGACACTTCAACTCAAAGAGCTTTTCTTCCACAGGAAAAAAAAATGATTTATATTCAGATCTATTTTCCTCACAGACATTGGTCACAGAGGGAATAATTCATAATTTTGGGTCTCATGGTATTTTTGATTCTCATGATACCTGTGGCAAGACTGCACATGAGAAAGATACAAGGGTATCAGAAGTCTATTTGGTCCAAGCACCAACATCCCTTGTCTTTTCAAATCCCAGTGCTGGAGCTTGACAGAATAAAAATCTCTTGGTAGAGACAGCAAATATCCCTAAATCTGGGTTTTCTTTTGTCGTTCTGTGTTCCAAAGCAGTAATTAGCACAGACAGCTCATACTTTGCTTCAGGAGCAGTTTCAGGAGGGCAAAATGTAAAGTGTGTAGGATACCGAGGATAGGAGCAAGCACATAAATACCTGATCGAGGCACTCAACTCTTTGAATTGTGTTTAGCCCCAGGACCTCCTCAAGTTGTTACAGACAATACCACAGTTATGTGGTACATCAACAAGCAAGGAGGAACCAGGTGGTACTCCCTTTGCAGACTAGCCATGTTAGCTTGGGATATAGCCTCACAGCACACTCTCACTCTGCAGTCATTCTGCATTCAGTCTGAGCAAAATTGTGTGGCAGAGAAGCTGAACAGGATGAGGACAGACCCTCACAATTGGAAATTAGTTCAGGGGTCTTCCAAGATTTGATCCATCTGTGGAGAGTTCCTCAAGCAGACTTATTTGCCTACTGTCTGAACAGTCAGTTGGCAATATTCTGCTCCAAGACTCTGTGTAGTAAAGCCTGAAAGACAGATGCCTTTTTCTTTGGATAGGAATGTTCTTGTATACTTTTCACCCTTTCCACTGATGTCCAGGGTACTTCTGAAGATTTAGAAGAAATGCCCAAAGATCATTGTGGTGACTCCATTCTGGCCAGTCAACAATTGTTCTCTCTTTTGGAAGTGGCTAGGAGTAATTACCACAAGCTTCCTCACAGAATGGAACTACCTACCCCACTGTACTTCGGTTGACTGGATGCTAAGGTTTTAATTCTCCTTAGGCACCTGTTTACAGAGGACATGCAGCAGGTACTAATGGAGCCAAGAAAATTTGCTAGTAGAAGGTCATATATTAGCAAATGGAAAAGAGTTTTTATTTGATACCAAGAACATAACCAACACCTGTTCAGGGTAATTGTTCTCTGGTTTTACAGTATTTGTGCGAGATGTGCAGTTTCAACCGAAGTACAAGATAAGAACCTCCAGTAGGATATACAGGTGCAGTGTAGGCCTCCAAGATTTGATCCATCTGTGGAGAGTTCCTCAAGCAGACTTATTTGCCTACTGTCTGAACAGTCAGTTGGCAATGGAGCCAAGAAAACTTAAATATGGCTATTGGGTATTGAATGGATCACATAGTATGGCTGCCACAGAGTCCATGACCAAAGATGCATACCTGGTTGAGGTCACAACCCTTGTCAGTCCATTAAGCAGAGCTCATTGATGCACCATTATTGTATTTTTTGTACTTATTTTGTTTTATTTTATCTTGCTTTTGTTTACTGGGTTGTCTGACTCGGTTTAGTCAAAAAACCCTTTTCATCAGAGGCCTGGGAAGAAAAGCTCCAACATATTACAAACATTTTTAAACAAACGGTAATATAGATAAACAAACATTACATAAAACACATTAACAATTACACATATGTTTGCTAATTAGATTACATTCATTTGAAAGTAGGGGCAGCTGTTACATTATAAAAGATACTCATGCATTAGTAGATGTTAAATATTAAGCATTTGAAGATATGTATTAGTGGGTTTGTCAGACAGATAATAGATCATGTATCCTGCACAGGATACAACTGCTGTCCATCTTCCAAAGCTTCAAGGGCACCTTCCACATGCCCACACCATTATTCATCTCAGGCTGAGTCGAAGAAAAGAAGTGGTTTGGGTGCCAAGCCTTTCAGATCTCTGCTTCTTCCTTATAGCACTCTTCTTGCAGGCTTTCAAGGATTGATAGGCTTCTTTAACACTTTCTGTTGCTGTGCAGATAAGTTCCCTTTGTGGAAAAACCTTCCACACTTATTTCAGTGAAAATACACATTTTAAACTTGGGGGGACGGGTGTTTTTTGACTAACTTTACTTTTAGAAAATTTTAAACAGGAGCTTTACTTTTTACTTCTGTAGAAAAAAAGTTGTCAAAACTAATTTAAAACTACTTTTCCTGACAGTGAAAAGTTGTGAGTTGTGTTATTTTATTTTTGGTAGCTGTGTAAGTGTTTAAAATGCTTTTAAATGTGATTTTGGTGGAAAATGACTTTTTTAACTATGTACCTATTTTACTGAGTAGTGCTGACAGGCTTCACCGGGATCAGGCACCTTTTTTAGTTTTACCATGGAACAACCTACCAGTTCCTCAGTTCTTCCTTCTTAGACCCAAAAAAGAAGAAAATTAATAAATGGCCTTTGACACCACAGCAGACTGCTAAAGTGTCTCGGTTCCAGATAGGTGACTTTGTTGTGGCCATTTTTGGCTCCTCAGAACATTCATCTTTTTTCTCGTCTCCCACTGGTGTAGTCCATACAGTCACCATGGACCAGAGGACATGTTTGTGGCTGCTGGTGTCATTGGCAGACAAAGGAGAACCACTTTTGTCTTTCTTGGAGGAAGAGCAGGAAATTCCTCTCTGCCTTGCCAGAATAGATTACCTGTCCTTAAGGAGGTTTACCTGGCAAAAGTGTGCCTGCTTCTTTCAAAAAAATGGTTTTGCCAAACAATACTGGATATAATCTACCTACCTTCCAAAGAATTTTGGTGAAACTGCGGTTTGGAAAGGCTGATTCATCCTCTCTTCATCCAAAGGGGTATTAGTACTCTCAGCCACGTGTGTCTAGGCCAGACAGCAAATACAAAGAATCTACAGAAGCACAAACAAATAAAGGAACGTAAAGAAAAAAGAGGATACAATGAAAATATTTATAAGATGGATTCAATGGAAGCACAACCTTCAAAAACTAGACTTTCATTAATTTCATCCCCAGAGAAGGAAACATCTACCAAAAGGCAGAAAACAGCCAAATCACAGTCTGAGATTACCAAGCAGCCTCAAAAAATTAAGGGTGAGCAACCCTTTACAATTGAAGATCTTAAGGCAGCACTTTCACCACTTCAGTCTGAAATACAAACCTTTTCTTCAAAGTTAGCTCTTTTTGGCAACAACCTGGAACAAATCATTACCAGATTACATCAAAATGATGCAAAAATACTGGAAAATGAAATCAAAATACAGGAACTTCAAAAAAATACTTCCACAAATGAAGCTCTGATAAAACAAATGCAGCAAAAAATAATTGATCTGGAGGCTAGAACAAGGCGTAATAATGTCCTGATCAGAGGTGTGCCGGAGAAGTTTGAACAATCACAACTGTCTTCTATAGCTCAGGAAATTATTGGTATCTTACTAGACAACAAAGATCTTGCACAAACATATTCAATCGAAAGAATCTATAGAGCATTGAGAAAATCTCAAGCAATGGATATGCCTAGACAAATTTACACAAGGTTACTTAATGCTTCCCATGCACAGTCAATCCTTCAAGCTGCTAAATCTAAGAAGTTCGTACTCTGGAGAGGTTTAAAAATTACCTTTGCTCATGACTTGCCATTCCCTATTAAACAAGAAAGACAAACTCTCTCACCCTACTGCAAGTTTCTAATTAACAAATCCATCAAGTTCCAGATGAAGTACCCTGCCATTCTATCATTTCAGTACAAAAGCGTAATGTACTCTATAAAGATCAACAAGAAGCGAAAGCTACATTTATTAAGGCTTTTGGTGAAACTCCGACATCCTCTTAAATTACATCAAACTGTTTCTTTTATATGCCTCTTATTTGCAACAACAACAACTTCCTAAATATGTAAGCTCAAACAATCTTGTTTTATCAAAAATAAGAAAAGAAAAGTGCATATAAATTCCTTTTACATAAAATAATGCAAACCTGTCCAAATAACTAATCCAAGAAATCTCAGCTCTTATTCCAACAGATCGCATGATTAATCTCACCAAAACAGCTTTTTCTTACCTTTAAATGAGTTTTGTGTCCTGAGGCCATTTTCAGGCTCCCATCTCGACACTCGTAAAGTAGGCCAAGATTTCTGGGTGTTCTAAATGTCCCTCGTGGTCTCTGTGTGCAGCAGGTTGTCTGCTCCCACTGGAATCACTTTCCTTCTTCAAATGCGCAGGTTTCATGAGAAACAATGAGCGCTACCACTAAATCGAGACTTCCACCTTTCTGCGTTGAACCGAGAAGCAGGAAATACCGAGTCCTGGTAAAAAAAAAAAAAAAGAAAAGAAATTCAACTAAATACACGTGGAGATGAAGAAGGCTACAGACAGCTACAAATACCTCACAAGAGACTTTACCAAAGATCGGAAAGGTTAGAATGAATATTTACACATTAAAGAAAGTTTGGAGAAGCTTGCAAGATGATTAGTGACAAGTTAATATATTTTGTATTAAATAAAGAAATGGTCCATTTTTGAAAGGAATGGTGAGCGTTGAACCAAATGAGAGATGCAGTAATAGTGTATATAACATTTTGTGTTTGATTGTCATGTTAACAAATTCATGGTTTGTAGTAATATCTGCAATTTTCTTTTTTTAAGGCTTTATTACCTGTGTTTTTTATTTGAAAAGTATGTCAGGCAACTGTTATTACAAAATGTTCAGTAAGGTTGCTGTTAAGCTATGTATTAGCTAACAGGTCAGAATTAAAAAAAAAACATATTTAGATTCTATTTGAATAACAGTTTAATGTTTGACAATACTATGGATCTCTGTTACAAAGCATGACTGAAATGTTTCACTATCAAAAATTGTTCAACACAGATTCATAAGGAGATACCCTACTACTCTTTATATTAACATCTGTATTCAGTCTTTAAATGTTTTTTTATAAAGCACAAAAATGGTTTTCCAACATATGGTAAAAAATAAATCTGACTCCCTGTAGAGGATGAAGAGACTTGTTGTTATAACTTCGTATGGGCTGTTATTTTCTCTACCTATGGTTAATAGTGGAGCATTTATTTGAGAAAGGGAGCTCAAATGACATAATATAGTGGTAGAAATCTTTACATATCAAGTCTAGAATTTAATCTTACATTTGGGACAACAAAGTGCAATAAGGTACATTTACAACCTATGCACTATATTTGTAGCATTTTGCTGTTCTGCTTAGTTTCTTTAGTTGGAAAGTCTTTAGACATGAGACCCAAGACAGTGGTTTGCAAAACAGAGCACGAGACACATATTATGGTCTAAATAGTTTGAAAAAATGCATAGGTAAGACTCTGAATATATGGATAATTTGTGAAAAATTAAAAATAAATGTAACACTATGCTAACTACGGTTACTGTATGTCACAGAGAATAATACATATGATGCATGTGTGCGCACACCTGCGTGCACACAAAACAGCCAAATGGAATAAATAGCTGCAATGTTCATAAATACCATGTACCCTGTGAAATTGTTACTAGGTTTTAACAGACCACTACAGATAATTTTAAGCATTACGGTTTCCCAATTTAATGTACTAGAATTACTGTAGAACCCATACTTGGGGAATACTTGTATGCTTTAGTTAACAGAGTTAAGCGCACGCACACACTTTACAATCATGATCTTAATTGCCAAAGTCCTTTTGGGTTTGGTCCTTTTCAAAGGTGTATAATCAAAGTAACGCACTTCTAACTCTATTATTAACACACTGGTCTAAAAATTTTATACAGCTATCTTGTGGGTTATTTTGGGAAACTGTGTGTAGTTGTCTGTATGTGTTTGTGGTTGTGTGAGAGTATGGGTGTGGTATTACAAATTTACGTTTATCATTGTTACTTGGGTACAGATCAGGACTGTGTCTAACAGATAACATGATTTTGTACCCCTATATGCTGAATAGTTAACAGCTTCTCTTCATCTTGCTAATTGTTGTAGGGATCGGAAAAACTTTACATGCATTCCCAGAGAGTTGGGATGAGTTATATGAGTTATATTTGGTTG